>NW_006159534.1:8893310-8922102 GCF_000334495.1 Tupaia belangeri chinensis | reverse complement strand
CTCTACGGCGTGCGTTTACACTTTGAGGAAAGAAACAGGTCCTGTAGAGTCAAGAGAGTCAAGACAACAAAAGTGATTAAGTCGTGAAAATTGGCGGGAGTGGGGAAGGCGATGTGTGATTCATGTACCATTTGCTGCCTAAAATGAGAGTTAGAAACCTAAAATAGTAGCACTGTGTCTTTTTTTTTTTGTCATTAACATTTGTTAACCTTCGAATGCTTATGAGTGAGCCGGTTTCATTCTGGTACTTAGAATGCAAATTGATTTGTGCCCTAGAAGCTGTTTTTTTACTTTATTTTCCTCCTTATCGGTTCCATCACAGCAAAACCGAAGGTGAGATTACAGGTGGCTCAGAGGATCTCTGCTCAGATGAAATAATGAGCTGTGCTGCCAGTAGGTTTCGTTAAGTTAGAACTTGGTCGCTAATCGAAGATGTATTTCTGCCATACTCCTAATCATTGGGTAATACTGAAGTGTCTCTGAGACGACGTTCAAAGGATGACCAGGCCAGCACATCGTTGAAGATGTGATTTTCTTTCCTTTTTTGAAAGTTTATTTGTATATTCCATGAGAAAAGCAGAGACAGGCGCCCACAAAAGGGTCTTCACATTGCGATCCACTTGCCCTTTGCTGGCCTGGATCACACATACTTGTGTGCCCGTGTGCTCAGGGAAGCCGCGGGGGAGAACTGGGAATCCTTAGGTGTGAGTCCAGTTATGTTTCCTTGGGCAGCTGTCTGGCTCTGAGATGTGATTTTTCTGAGCTTGAGGAAAAATTTTTTTGTGTGTTTTCAGGAATTTGATTTTTATAAAGATTTGAATTAGAAATGTGTATTTCTCAGGTCTTAAGATTCCTGAGAATCTTGAAATCCATTGACAATTTGCTGTTGCTTTTATCTTGGCAGGTTTGGGAGAACAAAATCATTATGGCATTATCAAAAATATTTTCTTACTCACTAACCTCCCCCTCCTGTCACAAACCCAAATGTAGGTGCTGATATAAATGGCTATCTGATCACACCCTTTATATTGATTAAAAATACTTCTCAATTTTTTAGGTAGGGCTAAAATAACCATAATGCTCCCTTAGGTGGGCAACAAGAATTTATTCACAGACTTGAAAGTTTGCCTGTAGTGCCTTTCCGTGCTGGGAAATTTTGTTTCTGTGTCAGGGAGTTTGAAAACCAGTGTGTTTTGAGTTCCTTTTTAGTACTAGCAGCCACCCTCTTCCTCACCCCTGCCCTCTGCTGACCTTACCCTGTTGTATCTCCTAGTCTGTTCTTTCCTTTTTTTCTCCTTTACCATCTCTGCTGGAGTTTTCTCAATCAGAAATTATTTTCTAAGACCGCTAGAAATGTTCACCACAGGGCATTTTACCTGAGGGCAGCTCTTTTTCTAAAGGCATTTAATTAGTGCTTTCAACCATGACTTTATCCCTATTTTTAAATTAGAGGTGGAAACTCTGGGGTGAAGGATTTAAGTCCTGAGGTGTCAATAAAGAGGTTACTGTGGGGTGTTAACAGTTCCTAGCAAAGGGAAAGGCTTTCTTTGCCTAGAGTAAACTGGAAAGATTGTGCTTCTAAATTAGAGCTACCATTGAAGAAAGGGAGGTACTTCGTACCTGTCATTCTCCTTGATCTAGAACCTGTTGTAAAAGAATTTTTTTTAAATGGCAGAAGTAGCTGCTTCCTCAGAGGTCTTTGAGGAGACTATCTAGTAGAAAGACTATTGGTCTGATGGCACGAGAGAGGGCCTTCTCTTGATCCTGTGGCTAAGCTATTATGTGGACCTTCCCACATCATTGTCTCTCTCCAGTCACCAGCTTTCTCTTCTATTACTATGTAGCTGAGTTTAGTGTTCTTTTAGGTTGTCCTACTTTCTCTGTTGAAAGACTTCTTTGGTATCTATAGGTTAGAAGGTACCTTATGTTAGCACTTAATGGCTTGTGTCCTCTGCTCTTACTTTCACTATCAGCTCTAATCCCCACAAAGATAAGAATAAGACATACAGTGGTAATACCTCTTCTCTGGGGTTTTGTCTTTCCTCTTGACACACTACAGGAGAAGGCAGATAAATAAGTCAGATATATGATAGGCCTCAAGTTTTTGGAAAAGTAGAATTAAAATATGAGTTTATTTTGGTGCAATAAAGTTTGAAATCCATGCATAATTTTTTCTTTTTCCTTTTTAAAAATCACTTAACTTTATTATTATTTTTTTAATTTGCTATAGGGCATGTGTTCTCACCAGAGAGACAAGAGAGAGGAAGAGAAACGAGAGAAAAGGAGAGAAAGCAAGCCACCAGGTCCAGGACTCGAACCACGGTTGGCCATTGTGAGAGTCCAGCGCCTTAACGACCATGCCACCTGTTGGCCCTAATGCATAGTTTTTTCAGAATGTAGTTTCCCATGAAATTTTTGAAAACCCTGTGGGTATGTGTATATATGTGAATGTAGGTATGAAATACACATAAGACATGTCCACGTGAATAGGCCAGGCAACTGTTTCATTCTTTGCTCAGTTCGTGGCTTCTTAGAGTATGGTAAGTAAGTAGAATCCCTTGTGGTCTAGAGGAAGAGACTTTGAGTAGACAAGAGGTCTATTACCAGTTCAGTTAAACTGACCAGTTAGATCAGTGACCTAGTAAGCTTAGTCTAAGTTCCAATCGAATGGCTTATTTTACCAGTATCCAAGGTAATTAATCACCGTTACCTGGTCTGATTCAGCTTGTAATGATCTAGATTTCAGTTGATCTTACAGCAGTAAAAAAGTAGAACTCCACGAACTCTCATGCTTACTGTGCAGTGATGAGGACACGAAAGACTAGGCATGTATATATATCATGCTTTAGCCTAAAGACCTCTAGGTGGGTAGGCCCTTCTGCCCTGGGCTGTTCCACGTCTGGCCACACCTAGCATCACGTAGGTGTTCTGCCCATGGACAATGACCAGCATTACAGTGGAAATTACCAGAAGCCTTTCTTCACTGCCTCTCAGAAAACAAGAACAAGGGACATGTTTGCCATGGTGTAGAGGGTATTTAGACATGTTGTTCCTGGGATACAGAGATCGAGGTTGCAGAAATGGAGTCTGCCATAATGCAAACGTTACCCTATTCGAATTAGAAGTGTTACATTAAAATATTTTAACATGCCAGAAATTTTCCTTTTGGTTCATAAAACATTTGTGCATATGTGCATTCATGTAAAGATTTATTGTAAATACTTTTTCCTTTTAGTTTTATTTACTAAAATATTTTAAGATGCCAGCTGTTTTACTGAATTAGACCTTTTGTAATAATCAGCCTGATTGACTCAGTCAAAATATTCTCATGTTGCAATCGCAAGATCCTACGGATAGTTGGAGTATGGAAAGATGACTTTTCGGCTGTTCCAGAATCATGCACATATTGGCCACAGAAATATTCCTCATCGTGTCTGGAGACACAGTTATATAAGCTGCTTCCATAAATAATGGAGCTATACATTTCTTAGAGTCTAAGCTCATAATTGTATATAGTTTAATTCAAATATTTTTTAAAGCAAATGTTATAGAATTAATTTGTGAGACATTATATCCATTATTGTATTGCCTGATTTGGAGGAGGGGTATGTATTCATTTTCAAGAAATTAGAAAATGTGAGAAAGCATTTAACGACTTGATTTAGTAGAGGTTTTATATCCAAATAAGAATCTGGGCTCCATTGAATTGTAATTGTTGCATGAAATTACTTTTCTCTTACATTGTTTACAATTGTATTCTTTCTTGAATTTTCTTCTTTCAGAGAAGAGTTCCAGTCACAAATGCATGTGACAATTACTGCTAGAGAGGAAATGCAGAAATGAAAAACATACATCTGTTTTAATATTCTCAGATGTGCTTAGATGTACTTGGTCATGTTTTTATACTACTGACTTAAAGAAAAAACAGTGTTTATAAAGGGTCACAGTTAAACAGCTAGGACCTACCTTGGCACTTTGAAGATGAGCTGGAACATCACTGAGGAGATTTTATTCTGGAATATTCACACCTCAGCCAAGCTCTCAGCCTAAATTCATACAGAGTTCCTTCATCGACAGTTTTCCACAGACACTTTCCATGCTAGGATGGCGGACAGTCTTCCCACAGAATTTGATGTGGTTATAATAGGGACAGGTCTGCCGGAATCCATCCTTGCAGCCGCATGTTCCAGAAGTGGTCAGAGGGTTCTGCATGTTGATTCAAGAAGTTACTATGGAGGAAACTGGGCTAGTTTCAGCTTCTCAGGATTACTGTCCTGGTTGAAGGAGTGTCAGCAGAACAGTAATGTTGGGGAAGAAGGTACTGCCACCTGGCAAGACCTGATTGATGAAACAGAAGAAGCTATCACTCTTCGCAAGGAGGATGCAACCATTCAGCACACAGAAGTTTTTTGTTACGTCGGTCAGGATGTGGAAGACAATGTTCAAGAGGTTGGTGCTCTGCAGAAAAATCCTTCCTCAGTGGAATCTAGCATCCTCACTCTGGATTCTGCATGCTTGCCTGAAGAAAGACACACATCGTATTTGACTAGCTATGAAGTCCCTGGCACAAACACTCAGAAAAGTGACAGAGAGCTTTCACCAGAAGTAACCGATACAGAGGAATGGCTAGAGAAGGAAAAGTATTGTGAAGATAAAACTTGTGTGTACACAGTTTCAGATGGAGAGAAAGATGAAAACAAACTGAGAGTAAAGGACAATACTGATAAACCAAAGAAGAATAGGATTTCTTACTCTCAAATAGTTAAAGAAGGGAGGAGATTTAATATTGACTTAGTATCAAAGCTGCTGTATTCTCAAGGATCACTAATTGATCTTTTAATCAAATCAAATGTTAGCCGTTATGCAGAATTTAAAAATGTCACTAGGATTCTTGCATTTCGAGAAGGAAAGGTAGAACAGGTGCCTTGTTCCAGAGCAGATGTCTTTAATAGCAAAGAACTTACCATGGTTGAAAAGAGGATGCTAATGAAATTTCTCACATTCTGTTTAGACTATGAACAACATCCAGATGAATACCAAGCTTTCGAGCAATGTTTATTTTCAGAGTACTTAAAAACTAAAAAATTAACTCCCAACCTCCGGCATTTTATACTACACTCAATTGCAATGACATCAGAATCATCTTGTAGTACGTTAGATGGCCTTAAAGCAACAAAAACCTTCCTTCAGTGTCTTGGGCGATTTGGCAACACTCCCTTTTTATTTCCTTTGTATGGCCAAGGAGAAATTCCTCAGTGTTTCTGCAGGATGTCTGCCGTCTTTGGTGGAATCTATTGTCTTCGCCATAAAGTACAATGCTTTGTGGTCGACAGAGAATCTGGAAGATGTAAAGCAATTATAGATCACTTTGGTCAAAGAATAAATGCTAAATATTTTATTGTGGAAGATAGTTACCTTTCTGAGGAAGCATGCTCAACTGTGCAGTACAGGCAGATCTCTAGGGCCGTGCTCATTACTGATCAGTCCATACTAAAGACAGAGTCAGATCAGCAGGTTTCCATTTTGATAGTGCCTCCAGTGGAACCAGGGGCTTGTGCTGTTCGAGTCATGGAATTATGTTCCGCAACCATGACATGCATGAAAGATACCTACCTGGTACATTTGACCTGTTCATCTTCAAAAACAGCAAGAGAAGACTTAGAATCAGTGGTGAAGAAATTATTCACCCCTTATGCTGAAGCAGAAATAGACAAGGAAGAACTTACAAAGCCACAACTCTTGTGGGCACTTTATTTTAATATGAGAGATTCCTCAGGAATCAACAGAAGCTCATATAATGGCTTACCTTCCAATGTTTATGTCTGCTCTGGGCCTGACTGTGAACTGGGAAATGATCATGCAGTCAAGCAAGCGGAAACACTTTTCCAGGAGATCTTTCCAAATGAAGAATTCTGTCCTCCACCTCCAAATCCAGAAGACATTATCTTTGATGGTGATGATAAGCAACCAGAAGCGTCTGGAACTAGTAATATAAAAATGGCCAAACTAGAATCCTCCAAGGAGAGCAAAAGCCTCGAAAGCCCAGGCAAGCACTTTCAAAATTAGAAAAGAACAAAGCGGGCTACTTTGGGTATTTATCTTGCTGTCAGAATGTTTAATGTAAAGAGTAGTTTCCTTGTGAGTGATTAGAATTGGTTATATGATGAATGCTATGCAGATGTTGTCTTTAACTCTTTGAGACATTTATTATCAGGTATCTTTGTTAATATATGAGTAACTGCTTTATAAGTTATTGAACGTTTTGTTGCAAAATGGGCTCCATGATGCAGAATCCTAAAACAGTTAGCTTTATTTGAACACTGGGTATATATGTAAGGGGTATATATATTAGCAGCTTGGGTTTAAAGAAAGTAATATTGTACCTATTAATGATCTTTGGATTTTTACCACTGTTCACAGAACAATTAATACTTAAGGAATATTTTAATTTTGCAGTGATTACAGGTGCTGTCACCTCTAAATAGTGAAATACAAACACAAGTAGCAAATTATGTGAGTCTTTTATTTATAATATAAACATGTACACTTTGTGGTAGGAATAGCAGCTAATACAAGTGCCAATATGGTAACGTATGTTTATAATTGTCAAAAAATTTAACTTTGCATGATCCTTTGCTGTCTGTGAAGGTCTGAGGTTTACCATACATTTTGCAGTTTAATTTACCAACTTGACTGTTATAACTGATGAAACATCACTGTAGTTGTTTGCTTTACAAAAAGAGCTAGAGCTCAGTTAATAGAGAGCTCATTTTGGGGAAGTTCATTACAAAGAACATCTAGGAGGATAAGATTAGTTCTGGTTAAATATTTCAGAAAATATCTGCAAAGCCCTACTTTGGCAAAAGTAATACAAAATAAAAAAGTGATTCAAACCAAAAGTAAATAAATAAGTGATTCCAGGAAAGATACTGATTTTTTTCAGAAATGGCTGTTCTGAAATCTTGAGGAGAAACTGAGTGAGGCATTTTAAACCTAGGATTATAGGAAAAGCTTTCTTTTCTTAAAATTTATTTTCTTAAAGTTGATTTTTTTTTTTCCGTGACAGGAAGACAGACACTGTCAACAGGGACTTATGCCATGACTCACTCCCAGCCTTAGCCAGCCAGGATTATGGGTACATACACGTACAGGGAGGCCCTAAGATGCGAACCTAGGAACTTAGCATGTGGTTCTAGTTGTGTACTGCCGTGCCACCATCTGGCCCCTGTAGATGTTTTCTAAACCCATTGTAAGTAGATTACCCCATGTTTTTCAGAAAGGATGAAATATACCTCTTGTCATCTGTACCACTTTAATTTACAATAGCTACAACTGATAGGTATGAATCAGAGAATTACGATGCCCCACAGATAGAGAGGATCAGCCTTCATAATCACTTTCACCTCTGGACTTTTTATTCAGAGAATAGAAACTTTTTTCCCCGAAGCCACCAGAAATCATTCAGCTGGTTGTAGTCCAGTGGTGAAAACCTGCGGAGCTGCCAGAAGAGGCAAACTTCTATTTCTCAGACAGATAATGATCCTGATGGACTCCAGCTCTTTCTAACGCTCTGGAACAACAATTACTATGTGCTACATTGTTGATATTGTACTTTCTCATGTAGTTTCACAGCTGTCCAAGGAGGAGATACAGAACCATAAATAGTTTACTCAGGGTCTGGTTTGTAGAAGAACCAGCACTGGAATCTAAGCCTTCATGATTCCAAAAACCTTGGTCATTCTGCTAACATTCACTGTTAGAAAACTGTAAGTACTGTAGGAGATGGAAAAGTAAGAGGCTAGTATTGTTAGGGAAGAAAAGTGGACAGCACTGGTCCTACAGCTTATTAGTAAATCGGAGAGAGGTGAAGTTTAAGGGCTGGTCCTGTAGTCTAGTGGTTAAGGGAGCTGTATCCCCCATAGCAACCATGGTTTGAATCACAGCATGTGTACGAGAGCCTCAAATCTTCACAGGATGGAGAAATGGAGAAGGGATTGTAGTGTGATTATGCCCCGTTGAGGTATTATCTCTCTCTGGCAAATGCATGCACCCTCTGGCAATTGAAAAAAAATAAGAGGTTTAAGATTATTTAAATGTATTTTAGAGCTGTGGGTTTCATTAGAGCAGAATTTGGTTCAATTTTAATGAAATAATGCTCTGCGGCAACAGCTTTTGGTCTGAAGATTGTGGTACTAAAAATTACAGACGGTACGGGTCAGAATATGCTCTGAATACAGCAATGTGTTGCTTTTCTCTATGGGAGGAAAACAGGACAGACATTTAGTAAACCATTTAGTGAAAGAAGTGAAGTCATAGATGGGAATCATGATTTTTTTTAAATATAGGGAAGTGTTAGTGGGAGAATCCTGAAGTTGAAAGCTATCAAAACAACTGAAATGACCTATAAAACAGTAACTGAATGAAAAGGGTTGTTTCAAGGTTATCTCTTCCATGAATGAAGGAGAGGGACACAAAAATAGCACCTCTAACAGGGTCCTGAGGCCACACTCCATCTCTCCTCAGCCCAGTTGGATCACAGGCACGTGTGTGCCCTGTACACTCAGGGAAGTCTCTGGACTCAAAATCAGCCTTTTCACTCGTATCTGCCACTCAGATGCAGCACTTTACCGTTGTGCCACTGTCCAACCCTAAAATATAACTAAAATGGAGCGAAGGTAGTCCAGACCTATTGAAAAGATTTTTAGTATCACAGATTAGTCATAAAAAAATCTACCAAAGAGGGGCCAGTAGGTGGCATGGTGGTTTAAGGTGCTGGACTCCCACATGGTTGACCAAGTCCCAGACAATCACATCGGGCATGTGTACATATGTGCCCCAAATCCCAAGAAACGAATGAGAAGGGATTGCAGCCTGGCCCTCTTCCTGGGGGGTTCTCACTTTCCCTCTTTGGCAAGTGTATGTACCCTTTGGCAAACAAATCATCAACAGGAACTGGGAGAAGTTGTGATACAAGGTATAGCTGAATATAATGAAAATAGGAAGAACGGGTTAAGTCTGAAATAAGGATTGTTCTGAAAACTAACAGAATGAATGTTTCTTAAATGAATACAAAGTAAGCTGGAAATGGGAAATTATAATTAATAAAAAGCATTTAAAAATTTAGGGGACCATATAACAGTTTACTGACAAGAATTTGACCCTACTGGGCTTATTGGTAAACCTTTTCAGATGTTTACAGAACAGATAATATTTGTGTATCATGAAAGTTGATATGCTCCTATGCATTTCGGGACAAATAATGGCTTCAGTACTGAAAGTCAAACATTTTTAAAGGATCTCATTGTGAACAGATGCAAATGAAATGTTGGCAAACAATATAGCAACAAATAATTGTGACTTAGCACTAGAAGGCTAGTATTCAACAGGACAGCTATTTACAAAAAGGTAAAATCAAAAGTATTAACTACAGACAACTTTTTAAAAATTAATTCATTTTAACTCTTTTTGTTAATGTTTTGTAGGCTGGTCAGTGTGATAAGTAATTAAAACCAAGAACTGAGATTATTCCTGTTGGGAAAACATAAGCATTTCTGAAGCAGAACTTAAATTATTGGCACTTTTTAAATATATGGTTGAAGAAACTTGTCATTGCAAGTTGAAAGAAGGCATCCACAAAATGAGAAAGATAAGAGAAAGCAAGACAAATTATTTTTTATTAATACGACTTTAGCTAAACCTATGGTATCACATCAATGTATTAACAAAAAATTCAAGAAGTTGCAGTATGTACAATTTTTTGGTGAACTGAAACATTTAGGTATTAATACATATGAACCATTTATAGAAAGTTACACAACTGTATTGGAATAAATTAAAGAAAGATTTAAATAGAAGCAGGTTGAAAGAACTAAATTTGAAATATGTGGATACTCTTGTGAGAGACATTCTGTTGTAATGGAAAAGTGGTCCATGGAGAGTCCTACAAAAGACAGAATTCTCGGTCTCACTTCACTGCATAACTAGTTGTATAATCTTGGGGAAATCACTCTTAGTTTCCTTTTCATCATTTTTAAGACAAATAATACTTGACAGAATTATCATGAGGATTAGTTTAGATAATGTATATGAAGTCATGTCCAAAGGAATGCCAATGTGTGACAGTATGTAGGTTTATTACAATTCTATTTAACATTCAAACTGGATGCTTTATGTAGTTTGACAGAATTGTGATAAATAATGTAGGAAAGTAAGCAAGATGCACTTTCTTTTTAAACATGGAGAGAAATGGGAACCTTGACCTTCTAATCCTTAAAGTATAGTATTAAGCTACCTTTCTAAATATTCTGTGCTTCTGAATAGAAAGCTTAAGAATAAAAAACTGATTGAAAATAAATACATCGTAGTCATTGATGGAAAGACTAGCTATGTCTGTGTGGAGAAAAATACTAAGTTCACTGTACATATGATCATAGAATTTATTCCAGTTTAATCAAAGTATTAATTATAAAGGTAAAAATAGACTACCATTCTCATCTTAATACAGGTACAAAGGAAATTCAGGAAAATTAAAAACATTGACAATGTATCCTAACTGGAAGAAAAGTGAAAAATGTGTACTATTAATACGTAGAAGGAAAATGGTAGTAGAAGGATGGAATAAAGTTATACGCATTACCCATGGACATAGTACTTAGTTTTTTTAGAAGTAGATGCAAAGCTGTAAAGCTTTGTACTTTTACTAGGCAAATTTATAAATTATTGAAGGGCTCAAATACAAATGAGAAAAGGCAAATAAAAGTCAATCCTTAGGAACCAGCAGATGGTATAATGGTTATGTGGCTGGGCTCCCACATGGCCAACCACGGTTTGAATCCCAGACCTGGAGGCTTGAAACTCACACTGGGCACATGGGCATGCATGCCCAAAATCCCAAGAGAAGAATGGAGGAGAAGAGATTGCAGCATGACCATTCCCCCTGGAGAGTGATTTCTTTTTCTGCCTATGGCAAGTGCAAGCGCCTTATAGAAAAATCTCTCTCTCAAAAAAAAAAAAAAAAGTCAATTCTTGGAATGATACTCAAATTGATCAGTATACTAAAGACACAAATTGAAACAGCTTTGATCTAGTTCATGCTATTATATTAGCAATATTTTTAAAATTGTATGTGCCCTCACACCAGTAGCATTGTATGGTAATAATCCTCTTGAAGAACTATTTAGAAGGCTATGACAGGAGTTTTTAAACCACTCTTTTTTTGACATGCTAACTCCCTTTGAGTAGCATATGCCCAGAAAAATATTTAAAATTTATAAGGCTACTTATATAAAGCTGTTTTTAGCAGTTTTATTCTTACAAATTTTTTTTTAAAGTCTGACAGTTGGGAAGTGGATAAGTAAATTTTGGTGTATTATTATTGCTAGCATAAACTATTATATAAACATAAAATAATACTGATATATGTAAAATCGTATGCAGAATGTTTGAGACTAAAAATGTTGCCTAAAACATAAATTATGTTTACTGATTATATTTGTATAAAAATGTACATCTCTACCATTGAAAAGAATCATAGGAAGACATTTTTATAATTCCATTTTAACATTAAGTGGTTCTGTAAAATAAGTATGCAATAAAAATAAAAGATCAATTGGTAAAATGGTTTACTGGATTGATGGGGAAAGTACTGTTTTTTTTTTGAAACTTCTAAAATTCTCCTTTAAGTTAAGAAAGCACATTTCTAACTGGCCTAGTCACAGAGGTGCTCACTGATGAGATGTTGCTGCTTCTCAGACTGAAGCCACACAGGATCCCCAGGTTCAATTTCTGGCCCAACCTGAAGGCTGAGTGCAGTGACATATACCAGTATACCAGTGGCAGTTTACCCAGAGAGTCAGGTAGGAAGATTGCCACATGGCAAGATCCTGTCTTTATATATATATATATATACACACACACACACACACACATATGTATATGTGTGTGTGTGTGTGTGTGTGTATTTTTTGGAATTATTTAATTTGACCAGAGAGGGACAGAGAGAAAGCGAGAAAGCAAGCCACCTAGTGTGGGATTCGAACCACAGTTGGCCATGTGGGAGTCCAGCACCCTTAATCACCATGCCACCTACCGGCCCCATCCTGTCTCTAGAAAAAAAAGAAAAGATTACATTTCTTAATGTTGCAGTCTAAAAGATAGCCAATAAAAATGTGGCAAAAAGTTGTACAAGTCTCGGTGGGAAGGAATACTTGGTCAAAATGGACTTTGTATCTTTTTCACTTTTTTCACAGTTGCTCAGCATTAAGGAATAATAGTGGAAATTGTAGCAGCGCACTCCCTACATACTAGTTAAAAGTATGCCCCCAAATCCAGAAACAAATGTCATTTGAGAACATGGAGAGTTTTGGAGCCTAGGATCATGAAGGTTGGATATAAGTGGCCAAGTCTGGGCCAGAGACGTGTTTGTAGGAAGACCTGTGCTAAGGATACATCTCGGGCTGAAGATGCAGACAAGCCCTTTTCTCCCAGTCAGCTTGAGATCCAAAGCAAAGTGATATCATTTAACAAATATCAGGTAAACACCAACTGTGGATTATGAATTAGGATTATTCTAGGGATTAGAAATATAAAAATAAATTGGACAAGTTCTGTGTACTTGAGAAACATCCCGTTGGAATGTAGGGTAAGGTACACATTAATGAACATTTAGAACTTTTTCTGTCATTAATACTCCCAACTATAGCTCCTCCTCAAAAGGAAAGAAAGGAACTAGCAGATGGTGTAATGGTTATGTCACTGGACTCCCACATAGTTGACCATTGTTTGAGTCCCAGACCCAGCAGCTTAAAACTCACACCAGGTGCATGTGTGCGTGCCCAAGATCCCGAGAGGAGAATGGAAGAGAAGGGATTGCAGAGTGGCATTCCCTCCTAGAGGTGATATCTCGCTATCTCTGTCTCTGTCTCTCCAGTGAGCACACGCAGCCTATAGCAAAAAAACTCAAAAAAAAAAAAATCAGCTTTGTGGTGCATGGTATTCCTTTTAAACAGCAAGCATTCATTTACCCTGACATCAGTCAGAAGCTTCCTATCTTACCTGGGGAAGGAGCAAAGAAGTTCACGAGATTGGGTCCAGAAGCCCAAGGCATTAGGGTTTAGAGTAGGAAGTGTAAATAAATCAAGAGAGAAGCACTTGATGAAGTTTCACAACCAAGAAATTCTGATTAGGATTCATTTTATTTACCTCTATCAGTGCATCAAGTGGAAGCCATGCTCTTCTTGGTAAGGTAGTTTCTTCCTCTCTGAAGATTATTAAATTCTTGCTTTGGGATTTTTACCTTCATTATAAAGATGCAGTTTCCAGTATTGTTCTTTTTCATTTAACCAACAACCAGATGTACTCACGTTTCAACAGCAGGGGGCATGGTATTTTCAATTCTGAATGGTGTGAAAGAAAAAGCCCAGTGATTCAACGGAAAGAACTTGATTCTAACACCGACATTATGGCTGGTTCTGATACAGCATTTGTAGGAATGCTTTTCTGCTGGCGCTACATTTTCTTATGAGGGCCTCTGGACAACTACGTGAGGTAAGAAAAGGCCAGAATTTACACCAACTTTATAGTAAAGACCTGGAGAAATTAAGTAACTTGCCTGGACTCCTAATCAGTATTTAGATCCATTGAGAAGGATTGAAATACTATTCCACTTTGCCTCTATCTCGAGAGAGTGATGTTTTACTTATTATAGTACAGAACACATAAATCACTAGTTGAAAAGTGGTGGCTTCTAGGGCTTTTTTAATAAACAAGAAATAATTCTGTAAATTAAAATTTGGGTAAAGTGGGCCAACTGGGATTGTAAGAAGAGTCACTTAAGCTCACACCTGGAATCAAACTAATTCTTGTATTTGTGTCAAAACATTTCTTTATATATATTTAAATCCCTATTCTATGGTTTTGGCATTTGCTAATTGCTAAAAATATTTAACTCTTAATTTACTCTAGAAACATTTAATAATAATAAAACCAGAAATAGAGGAAAATCAGATGTCTTTGGATTCAGAAGTACAGGATTGAAAAAGTGGGAAGATGAATTCCTGTTTATACTTCAGAAGGAATTTTAACACATTTTATAGTTTTAAATAAGAATTCTTGGGAACATAGGACCAGCAGATGTCATAGTAGTTAAGTCACTTGACTCCCACATAGTCAACCACTGTTAGAGTCCCGGGCCCAGTGGTTTAAAACTCATGCCAGGCACAGGTGTGTACATGTATGTATGTCCAAGATCCCAAGAGGAGAATGGAGAAGAATGGATTGCAGCATGGCCATCCCACTCTGAGGGGTGACTTCTTGCTTTCTGTCTCTCTGTCCCCCCGGTGAGTGCACATACCCTGCAAAAATCTCTCTTAAAAAAAAAAAATTCTTAGAGATGTTAGTGCAGTGGGTTTTAAGCCACTTTTTATTACATGTCATAAAATGAAAACTCTTGAGTACTCCATTTCACTTGAGACTTTCAGTTCTTTTATTCATCCTGTATATTTAAAAATAAAATTGGAAATGTTACTAATCCCGTATGAGGGGACCAGCAGTTAGCATAATGGCTATGTCACTGGACTCCCATGTAGTCAGCCATGGTTTGAGTCCTGGACCCGGTGGCTTAAACTCATGCCAGGTGCATGTGCGTGCATGCCCAAGATCCCAAGAGGAGAATGGAGGAGAAGGGATTGCGGCGTGGCCATCCTCCCCAGGGGGTGATTTCTTGCTTTCTGGTGAGCGCACATGCCCTATCGCAAAAACCTCTCAAAAAATAATAATAATCCAGTATGAGAAAAGTATTATTTTTGCATCATTATAGTCTAAGTTCACTATATTTGTGAATTCAATTTGTAGTTCTTAATAACAATTTCAGTATTTTTATTACCCTTCATAAAGAAATGTGGAGGGATGTACCCGGGGGAAAAGAACTGGGATTCTTAATTTTAGGCAATAATATAATCGTTTATTTCCTAAAATGATATAAGTGAAATATTACAGAGAAATGAGCTGTGTGTCCTGGTTGGTCCCTAACAGTACCATTTAAGACTGCATAACATTTGCAATTCCCTCAGCTATTGAAATGTAAATGCCAAGCAGATGCTAATTAAAAGAAAAAAAGCAAAAGGTGAGAACAGCACTGGAAATTCATCATGAGATTGTAACCTCCTTTGTAACAACTGTGTTGTTCACCTCTACACACCTCACCATTTCTTTCATGTCATAGGTACTCAAAAAAAGTATTTGCTGATTGGGAGACATTCATATCCCTTTACCTTCATTACCTTGTTATAGGTTCCAAGCTGAGAACAGGACCACATGGCCTACCTCTGGGAAAATGTATTACAATCATAGTCCTGGTTCTTTGTATTTTTAGTCCAGATAGTTTTAGGATAAACCTATTTGAATCAAAACTACTTACAGATAGTTCACATTTAAATATAAGATTTTCCCACCTACTAATTTCACTGATTTTTCTCCTGTTAAGGCTGTGGTTTTCAAATCAAGATGATTTTGCCCTTCAGAGGACATTTGGCAATGTCTAGATACAATTTTGTTTGTTTTGGAAAAGGATGCTGCTGGGATCTAGTGGGTAGAGGCTAGGCATGCTGCTTAGTCTCCCATAGTATTCAAGACAGCTCCCTGACAACCAGTTGCCAGCCTGGAATATCAGTAGTACCGGAGTTGAGAAACTGCATGAAATTAAATCAAATCAATTTTGGATATTCATAAGAATCTGCTTTATTTTATGCTCCCTGTTTCTACCTCTTTCAAGTTTTCTGAACACTCAAGTGTGCTGCTTCAGCAGGGTCATAGTTGATAAGATTGCTTTCTTTCCTGTTTCCATAGATATTCCCCATTTCCCTTGCCAATGAACAGGGGCTTCCTTCTAGAGGTTTATGATAATTTAAACCACTAGACAAAATTCAGAAAATTAGGCAATCTTTCTCATCCAGCCCCAATGATCACATATAGGTTAAAAATTTTGTGAGGTTTCCTGTTCTAAAAAAATCAGTTTATCTGGAAATATACAATAATAACACTGCAAAACAATTATAGGAATGATAGAATACATTTCTATATGCTGTAAACAGTCACCTCACAAATCAATGTAAGAATTCTTTAGCCTACCATTTTCTTTTTTTAAAATAGGGATGCTATTCCCTTTACAGATTTTTGGCAAGTTAGTCAATTTACATGCACAAAGGAGCTTCAAAATGTTTATAGAAAATGGTTGTTATGAAAAAAACACAGTATCCTTATATATAATAAAATCCTATGGGTTTCAGAGAAGCCAATATAAGACTAAATAAAACTATTAGGGACCAGCAGGTGGTCTGTTGGTTAAGGAACTGGACACTCCCACATGGCTGACCATGTTTCAAGTCCCAGACCTGGCTTGCTTTCTCACTTTCCCTCTCTCTCTGTGTGTGTCTCTCTCTGGTAAAATGAAAATAAATGAATAAATAAATTTTTTTTTTAAAAAAAGACTAAATAAAACTACCTATAATTGAATTATACTCACATTTATACTCTGGTTATTCACCAAGCAATGAGATAGCATAATAGTTTGGTATTTTGTACATGAGCGATGCTATAGCAAATATCTAATTCTAATGAAATGAATCAGTATTTTTACTGCAGATAAGAGCTTTTACTAGATTATACTGTAAAATAAAGCATAGCATTCAATACAGCAACATTTATTAAGCTTGTACTAGGTGACAGCTTCTGTGCTAGACTTTGGAAATGCAGAGATGATCACTGTAATGTGTTCACTGAGCACTTAACCATATGCCAAGTACTACTATAAGGGCGTGCTATGTTTTTGTTTTGTTTGTTTTTTAATTTGATCCTGGTAACAACCCATTTGTGTAGGTACTCTTATTATCCCCATTTTGCAGATGGGGAAACAGACCCTGCAGAAGACAGAACTAGAACTTGACCAAGATCATGCAGCTGGTAAGTGGTAGAAGTGGGCTTCAAACCCAGGCATCTGACTCCATAACCCACATGCTTAACCCACACACTGTGACTGAGATGTAATGTGGTCACTTCAGAGAGAGGTTATACAAAGTCTGGCAACAGAGGTAACTTTTTTACATGCCAAGAAATGTTCTGATTTCATATATTTTATCCTAGTTTTTTAAACAATCCCACGAAGCATGTACTAAATATTTCCATGTGCAGATGAGAAATAAGGTGCAGTAACCCTCCCAAAGTCGCAGAATCATTAAGTAGAACTCTCAATCTGTCAGGGCTAACACTGATGCACACACAGTTAGCCACTACATCAGTCAGTCAGTCTATGATAATTTCTACAGCACAGGCATAGATAAACTTTGAATAGATGCACAGAGTAGGTAAGTATCTGGGGAAGTCTTGGAATACTTCATAAAAGAAAAGGTGTTTGAACTGGGCCCTGGGCTTGATAGGATTTGCACAGGCTGATGATGCAATATTACATGCTCTTCCATGTTGGAAGAGCAGAAACAAAGGTATGGATATCTCAAGGACATAGTCTCCATGGCTTCAACTTGGAGTGCTTCATCTGGTAAACAGAGGCAGGATACCTGGGGTGGTATTCAAAGTGTCAGTAGTCTTGAATAACATGCCAACTAGAGCTTGAACTGTTACTCAATAGAAAATAAGGCACTATGGAAGATTTTTCTTGATAAGAGTTATGTGTCAGTGGTTAGTTTGGTGTGGACAAGGCTGGAACGGAAGTGTGGAGAGTTGACAAGAATGACTGGGAAGGAAAAGAAATGTGTTAAGATCTGAGAAGGCAGGGCAATTTAAAGGAAAGGGAGAGAGCAATTCACAGGTATAAATACAAGACCTGGAGAATGACTTGTACAAACAAAGTGGAGAGAAGAAAGAATTGGAGATGACTGTAATTTCAGCTTTTGTATTTGAGTATATGTAACACTATTAACCAAGAGTAGGAACAGTTTGTGAAGAAAAGCAAATGGATTTAGTTTTGACCATACAAGGTGACCCAGAGATGGTTCTGGAAGATCTTAGAGGGTTTGTATGCCATGCTAAGGAGTTTCAACTTTATCCTAACAGTAGCACTTAACATTATTAAACAAGGGGACATTGCATTTGGCGACATGCTATGTCTATGTATGTATGTCTACCTATCAGGGTATCATTGAAAATTCATGGAAAATAGCTGTCATGAAAAAACAATGCATGGATTTAAAAAAAAAATTACTCCCCCAAATCAACTTGTAAATTCCATTTTTCATGAACTTTTGGAAGGACTTTGGTCTATCCCCAGTATGTGTATAGAGGATGAATCTGAGAGGCAAAAATAGAGAAAAGAGACCTGACAGCAGCCATTAAGAGTTTGACAAAAACTGGTGAGGGCCTAAATTAGGGCTACAGAACAGTGAAGGACAGATTTGAGGGCTATTGAGAAAATAAGGTCAGCATGACTCAGTGATTGATTGGATATAAGTGTTATAAGGAAGGAGGAGAAATCAAGAAAACAGAGAGCTGATAGCTACTGATCGATGAAACTGCTGGGAATGCAGACATTGTGCTCTGCCTGATTTGACATAGTTACTCTTAACCCCTGTATTAGTTCTGGCTAAATTTTTTTGTCTGGTATTTATACACTTTTTTTTTTCCTCCTTTGCTTGTAAGGACTTAAGGATTTGAGTCACAGGCTGCTAGTACCTTGATGACTACAGTCTGAATCAAGGCCAGATATTGGATTGCTGGAAAAGACAAGATGTGTTTTTCTATGCAAAAATGCCTCATGACTTTCCTGATAACCCAGTAAAAACCAAGCCAATGACAGGAGGGGAGGACAAAGCTTTGGATATTATTTCAAGCCCTTAGATTATGTGGCTCTCACATTTCACTGTGCCTGAAGCCAGTATCATACTGGACTACCTAATTACATAAGATTCTTCATTGCTTTTTTCTTAAGGGGAAAAGAATTATAGTATAGAAACAGCAGATGATGCAGGAAAAAGAAATGTTTGTTATAGAAGCTGAGAGTAATTTCAGCAAGAGCCTAGTCGAAAGTGTTGACATTGCAAAGAAGCTGGATAATCTAATGTTTTCATGATTGATTTATCAATTGATGAAATCTAGGGCAATAGTTTTAAACAGAAGACTACATGTGAATCAAATGGAAATTTCTTTAAAATATAGATCACCAGGCCTTGCTGCAGCATTCCTGGTTCGTGAGCATACAGAAAACAATTGCAATCCGTAGCTGAATGGATGCTAGGTTGTCATGCATTGTGACATAAGTAAGGGAATAAAACAAGAATCTGATGATTTATTAGTGGGATTTAATTTCTCTTCTGGTAGATATTTTGTCAAGGAGTATGAAAGGATTAAAATTTCATATACTTTTTCATCTAACAGTTTTATTGCCAAGACTTTTTCCTGAGAAAGTAATCATGGATGTATACATAAATACATAGTTACATGAATTATAATGACAGTAACTAACACTAATTAAGTATGTACCATGTGCAAGGTTCTGTGACAAGAGCCTTATGTATAATAACTAACTCAGTCTTATCAATTCTGAGATAGTTAGATGCTATTACTACCCCATTTTACTGTTCAGGAAATTAACTTGTTCAAGGTGACACAAAAGGTGTAAACATGTTGGCTAAGACCAGTGCTCTTCGGCACTATAACCACACTCTCCTCACAGCACTGTTAGTGGAAATTTAAAGAAATCCAAAGATCCACAGTGTGAAGTCTGAGAGAGCACATGTTCTGGAAATCAACATACCACCAAGCAAGTTATTCAGGACCCAGACCATGAGACATTCTTTTCCCTGCCTCTCCCCAAAAGATCATCAGTACTGATCTCATTTGAGGTGAGATGAGCTAGTCTGTATCTCATTGATACCTCACATCCCTGCTAAGGTCCATTGTTGCCAGAAGGGAAAACTTCTGCAGTCAGCCATGACTGGACTCACATCTCTTTATGGCTCAGTATATTTCTTGAAGTGGTCCAACCCTGACCCCTCATGTCCCTTCATGAGCAGTATAATCGCCCGTATCATCAATATTCTCTCTGAACATTTTCTCTACCTTTACTTTAAGGTAGTGCTGGCTGCCCCCACGGACCCTGATTCTCATCTCTCTGGGCTGTCTTTCCTCTAATACCTGTGTACCCCAGGGCCAGGTAGCAAGTAGGTGACATATTGACTCACTACTGCTTCCAGAGCGTTACTCTCTTATTCTCTAAAATCCTTTGCTTTGTCAGCCTCACCCAAAGCAAGGTTGCAAAAATTGAACTCAGACCATCACATGGATGTGCAGGGAATATAAATCGTTAGCTCTCTACCTCTCAATCAGTCTGTCCTCTCCTTCCTGCATAGTTCTCATCAGTTTACAGTCTAGCCACCATCCCCAGCTGTCTCTTGATGAGTGACTTTCTCTGTTCTTCCTTTAAAGAGCTAGTCATCTAATTGTCTACTACTTGTTACCCCCATATCTCAATGAATTATTTTTGTTTTGTAAATTATTTTAAACATTTTAAATACAGAAAAGTACAAAGGATAATACCAGTACCCATGTGCCTACTACCCAAAGTAAACAAATACTGACGTTTCTCTAAATCTTTTTCTCTATCTTTAAAGAATTAAATATTACCAATAAATTCACACCTATGCATTTCCTCTCTCCAGTTCATTTCGTCCCCCACAAGATCACTGCAGACATAATTTAGCATGAATTCAAGCAATACTTTGATCCTTTTGCCCACAATTTACCATTTCCCCCTTTTGAAAGTTTTTTCCCCCACTTTTCTCTATAATAAACAATGCTTCAAAGCATACCCCTGTACACAGCTCTTCCTCCCCATAATACAGTGTCTCTAGAGCTGCTTAACATGGTAACTACCAGTCAAGTGTCTCTTGGATGCTTTAAATATAGCTAGTCTTTATGAAGATGTGAGTGTGAAGTGCACACTATATTTTGAAGACTTAGTATGAGAAAAATATATAGTATCTCATTAACAATTTATATTGATTACAAAGTGAAATGATAATGGTCAGTGTCTTTGTTCAGGCTCTTATAACAAAGTACCATAGATTGGGTGACTTATAAATAATAACTTCATTTCTCACAGTTCTGGAGGTTGGAAGTCTGACATCGGGGTTACCAATATGGTCAGGCTGTGGTAAGGCTCCTCTTCTGGGTTGCAGTGTCGGGCCTCTTGTGTCCTTACATAGAAGAAAAGGCACAAAGTACACTCTGGCCTCATCTTAGAAGAGCACTAATGGCATTAGTGAGGACTGTATCCTCATGCCCTAATCACCTCAAAGACTCCACTGTCACGTACCATTTCATTTATGGTTAGAATGCCAACATAGGAATTGGGGGTGGAGAGGACATACATTGAAGTCAAAGAAGTCAGAGTGAAATAAAATATATTAAATTTTATTTCATCTGTTTGTTTTTACCTTATTAAATGTAACTACTAGAAAAATTTAAATAATGTCTGTGGTTCCCATTGTATTTTCATTGTGCAGTGCCATTCTAAGGTATATAAGTAAACCTAGAATTGCAAGGCATGTATAAGCTGAGCAAATGTTGGAACTGTCTTTTGGCTTCTTTTATTCCCACCCCTTTTT
This sequence comes from Tupaia belangeri chinensis, assembly GCF_000334495.1. Classification (NCBI taxonomy): domain Eukaryota; kingdom Metazoa; phylum Chordata; class Mammalia; order Scandentia; family Tupaiidae; genus Tupaia; species Tupaia belangeri. The sequence continues at coordinate 8,900,491 of NW_006159534.1, read as the reverse complement.
GTAAAAGCCCTCCCAGTTCCCCAGTCCTTGGTCATCTTTCCTCTCTCTGAATCTGCAGGGCTTACATATGTATGTCTCATTTTAAATATACAGCTTGGTTTCTGTTTTGTTTTGTTTTTTAATTTTGCCAGAGGGCTCAGGCACTCGCTGGAGAGAGATGTGCAAGGCCATCTTGTTAGATTTATTAGAGCCATTTTTAAACATGCTGCATCTGTCTCTACAAAGTATGACATTATCATAGATTAATGGACTAGTGAAAAAAGCAGCAGGATTGCAAAAATCAAGGGAATAAGTAGGAATAAAAGCTAGGAATGAGTAAAATATTAGGAAAATCAAAACTGCTCAGATAAACCCTCAGAATAGCTAGGCCCTGTATCCTAGCAGCCTTAGGGCCTTCTCAGCTTGGGAGTTCTGTGCTAGACACTGCCTTCAGTGTCCCAGGCAATAGTATTTTGTAAAACATTAGCTTGATTAAATGGTTCTGTTCATTTCTTGTGTAGAGACAAGTTACAGTCTCCCTATGTACAGTACCTGAGCAGCAGATAGGGAGAAGACAGTCAGGTTTTATTGCCCACAATGAGGCAGCTGGGAGGTTTTCAAGTGCCAAAGGATAAAGGAATGTTGACAAAATTATCTAAAGAATGAGATTCCCTTGGGACCAGCAGTTGGTGTAATGGCTATGTTGCTTAACTCCCATGTAGTTGACCACGGTTTGAGTCCCAGACCTGGTAGCTTAAACTCACACAGGGTGCGTGTGCGTGTGTGCCCAAATCCCAAGAGGAGAATAGAGGAGAAGGGATTGCGGTGTGGCCATCTCCCCTGGGGGGTGATTTCTTGCTTTCTGTCTCTCTGTCTCTCTCTGTCTTTTTGGTGAGCACATGTGCCCTATAGGAAAACAACCTCTTCAAAAGAAAAAGAAACAGCACAGCTGACTGCCTGATCTTGCAGGATACCTCTTCAGAGAGCTTGTAAGGACCTAGTGCATCCTGAAATAACACGTGGGGCAGGCGGGGAGTGCAATCAATTCAACCTCTGGCTCCTTCCTATGTCCTGACTCACATGGTAGATGATCCCTATTTTACCAACTGCATCAACCACCATTTGTCTGGGTCTCCCTTAAAAAATCAATAGATTTAATGAGAAATGCACCCCTTTTTTCAAGACATATATAATACTAAGAAAGGTAGTATGAGTAAGGACAACTAAAACAATAGGGCAGATATCCTCAACCGTACAAAGCTACCCACAAACCACATCATGAGATCTGCCTGTTGAATCATTCTTTTCTGGCTACTCATTGGCTCTTCAGGTAAAGGAGCTCCTAATTTTTAATGGACTGCAAGCATTTGGGTAGTTAATTTTTTCACATAGCAATCAAAAATAAATCAAGCTGGACCCATATCTATGGGTTAAGGGAGCTTGATCTCATGTGGTTTATCATAGTTTGAATCCCAGCCCCAGTGGTTTGAAAAATATGCTGGGTACATGTGTTTGTATGCCCCAAATTTCTACAGGATAGAGAAATGGAGAAGGAATTGCAGGATGACCTCACCCCACTGAGTGAGGGAGGGTACTCCCTTCCCTCTGTAAAGCACACAGACCTTCTAATAATTAAATAAATAGGGACCAGCAAATGATGTAATGGTTATATCACTGGACTTCCAAGTGGTTGACTTCAGTTTGAGACCTAGACCCAGTGGCTTAAAATTCGTGCTGGGCGTGTGTGCATATGTGTCCAAAATCCCAAGAGAAGAATGGATTGTGGCATGGCCATCCCCCTAGGGGATGATTTCACACTTTCTGTTTCTCTGTCTCTCTGCCTATCTCTCTCTCTGTCTCTCTGCTGAGCACATACACCATATAGCAAAAATCTCTATATAAATAAATGAATAAATAAAATATCTAAGCTGCCTACCTGAAATCACTTGATTTTGTCTTTTTTTTTTTTGAGAGACAGAGATTTTTCATATAGCACATGTGTGTTCTCCAAAGAGACAGAGAGAGAGAAACAGAAATCAAGAAATCCCCCCCCCCCCGAGGGGGATGACCACGTCTCAATCCCTTCTCCTCCATTGTCCTCCTGGGATCTTGGGCACACATGCATGAGCACCTGGAGTGAGTTTGAAGCCATTTGGTCCAGGACTCAAACCACTGTTGGTCATGTGGGAGTCCAGTCATGTAACTGCTACGCCATCTGCTGGCCCTGAAATCATTGTTTTTTAACCCGTGGAAAGAGTTCTAACTTCTATGGTGTGCCATGGTTTCCTTTGGAACTGAGTCTTTGTGTACTAAAAATAAATCATTTTTTAAACAAATAATTGAGAAAGGGAATTTAATAAATGAAAGAAAATAGATATGAAAGGAAGAGTCTTTAACTAAAATTAATTTCCTGCCTTAATAGACATCCAGTAAATACCTAAAAATGTATGCTAAAAACTGGCATTTTACTTGCTTTCTCGCTTTCCCTCTCTCTTTCTCTATCTGTATCTCTGTGGTCAAAATGATAAAAACTGATGATAATAAATAAATTTTAAAAAGTCGGGGGGTGGGGCAGCAGGTGGCGTGGTGGTTAAGGTGCTGGACTCCCATATATTCGACTATGGTTCAAGTCCTGGACTGGTGGCTTGCTTTCTCACTTTCCCTCTCTCTTTCTCTGTCTGTATCTCTCTGGTCAAATTGATAAAAAATGATGATAATAAATAAATTTTTAACACTGTCATTTTAGTGTTTAGAGAACTGCTTTTATTGATCAAATGGAAATTGCTCATTCAAATAACAGAGAAACTTTATTTGAAAAATTCTTTAGCTTAAAACAAATTGAATCTAAAAAATTATCTCTTCTGATATTAAAGGTGTACATGGATATAGAATATACAAGAGATCTTTTAAAAGTTTATAGGAAATGAGTATTATTAAAAACTATGTGTGGATTCTAAGCTTTTTCCTCCAAAATAAACTCATATTTTAGTTCCATTTCCACAGACTTTGGAAATTCCTTTGTATGTAGTAGGTAATGAAATTAAATATGCTTCCTATGGAAACTACATCACTAATACACTTTTTTTTAGAGAATTATTTATTTAATTTTATTTATTCATTTATTTTTAATTTGACAGAGAGACACACAGAGAGAGAGAGAGGGGAAATGAGAAAGCAAGCCACCAGGTCTAGGACTCAAACCATGGACTTAAACTTCCATGTGGGAGTGTCTAGCACCTTAACCACCACACCACCTGCTGGTCCCATCACTAATACACTTTTTAGTAATTGCCAAAGGCGAATGTCTTGGTTATGTTGCTAACAGAAATACGTGACACTAAGTGACTTATAAATAAATAGAGATTTGTTGACCTGCCATTCTGGCGGCTGGAAAGTCCAAAGGTATCACAAAAGACAGATGGTAGAACTTCCAATAGAGCAGACCATGGTCTATATCCATGTGGCCTTCACCTGCCTGATTTCCTTTTCTAATAAGACATGAGTGCTAGGGTCAGCAGTTGGTGTGGTGGTTAAGGTGCTAGACGTCCATATGGCTGACCACAGTTTGATTCCTGGACCTGGCAGTTTGCTTTCTCACTTTCTCTTTCTCTCTCTCTTTCTGTCTGTCTTTCTCTAGTGAGTGCACGTGCCTTGCAGAAGATTTTTTATAGTAATAATAATAAATAAAGTGAAATAAGTAAAAAAAAAAAAAAAAAAAAAAAAAGGACTCTATCATGAGTGCTCTGCCCTAATGACTTTATCACACCCGAAGGCCTTACTCTGGAACACCATGAAGGGATTGAGTTTACACTTCATATCTTTATAGTGTAATCAAGTCCCAAACACATGAACACATGATGTTTTGGGGGACAAACCATCATCCAAACCATTAACAGTGAATTTAATAATGACTGTAGCATAGCATGGACTTTGTAAGCCAACTGTGATTTGAATCTTGACTCTTATTTACTAGCTTGTTAGCAAATTACTTAATGATTTTTTTCTGTTTCCTTATCTGTAAAATGGCAATGATAGTAATTTCTACACGTCTCACAGAATTGTGAGATTTAAATGAGATAACCCAGTCAAACTGCTTAGAACGGTACTTGACACATAGTAAGTACTCTCTACTAAGTGTTCATGAGGTGAAGTTACTACTATTAATTTAATAAAAGAGTTGGGGATGGTTCTTCAACAAGTATGCAATGTAAGCACAATTTAAAAGAACTGGTTATTTTCTTAAGAACAAACTTTTTCAAGCATATTAATTGTACTGTTTTTCTTTAATGTTGTTCATATATGAGTATAGAACACTAATGAGTAAGGTAACATCTTTATTAAGAAACCCTAAAATAATTTTGTTTCTAAAACTATTATATATGGGAACATAGTTAACAATATTTTTAAAGACTTGTACAAATCAATATATATTTGAATGAACAAATTTGGAATATAGAATTTATATTATTTTGGGAAAATGTGCACCCATATACGTTGAGAGATTTTTCCTGATCACCAACTCTCAAATTCACAAGGCAGGTTTTTATAGTTGTCCATCTTATAGCTGAGAATTCAAAACACACTCCATCACTTCAAGATAAGCCAGAGAAATCATGATGAAATGTTGTCCCCTGATGCTTCCCTCCCCCCAAATCTCCTTCTCTCTCACCTCCTTTCCAAGCCAATGCAACACCACCCATTCGTTTACCCAAGGCAATAACCCAGGACTTCTTTGGATTCTTCTTCATTCATTTCCACCGCTAACAAAAATTCCCTTCTTTCATTTACAGGACCCTTTTTGGCTCTCCTTCCTCACTTCGACTGCATTTGTTTGGCTCCTCAGTACAGTAATTGTATTTTTCTACTATGTTTCCCTATAGCCTGACCTGTCTTTCTTCACAATCCTTTTTCCTCTTTACAGCCAGAAAGTACTTTCCATAGTGAAAACTGCAAAAGCAAAACCCAAAGAAAGTAAAATTCTCTAGAATTGTATGGTGACAGAACAAAAACAGTTTCCTGTTTTAGAGGTCCTGGGATACATTCCAAACTCTTCACGTAGCATTTATGTGTCTTGATGGGAAAGTCCCTTGCCTTTCATTTTACTCCTTCGAGAACTTTCTGTTCCTACCATATTGAAATTTTGCAGGAAGTCAAATGATAAAATCTCTGTCAAGTCTCTATGGGCTTATATAAATCATTCCCTCTTCCTGGAATAAAATTGGCTGCCTATTTCTCCTCACCTCTGTTTTTGCCTGGTTAGAGCGTACTTTACCCTTAAGACTGATTCAGGAGGTCTCTGCTTCCCCCAGAAAGTCTTTTCCTGAGTTTCATATTCTTCTTCAGTTACTTGCTCTCAAGGCAGTTCCTTCCTCAATCACCCTCCTCTCTTTTTACCCAAAGGCAGGTTCCTCACGCTTCTCAAGTAAAACAAAACTATAGAAAATTGTCCAAAAGGGAGGTGAGTGAATTCCAGGGTAGCAAATAAAGGGACAATGTAAAATACTGATGAAAGTATTAAGGAAGTTTCCAATGATTTGCTTTTAAGAAAATTGAACTGTTAGCTGATAAATTAGACAAAAATTTCTCTTTCTACCCCATTCACTGGAGTGAGTGTATACTCTTTGAAGGCATGGACTAAAGCATATTAGTAACTTTTTTATTTGACACGTAGGGATTAACAGATCCGGTCAGGCAATACCTATTGTAAGTTCTTACCTCTTTGGAGTAAACTTGCTTACCTAGAAGCTAGACAACTGAAGTATAAGCTATTCAATGTGGTCATCTAGTGGCCAAAGTGGGAAATTACTTTATTCTTGGGTACATGCACGTAGTAATAGAGTCCTCATAGTAGCAACAGAATGGACTAAACAAGATGTATCAAACAACACACCCAGTTCTGACCGTGGCTGGCAGTTTGAGGCATGGCATGTTTACTGATGTAAGTAACACAGCAAGTTTAGGCAAGGCCTCCATGAAATGCCAATAGGATTAGAGTCTTCAAAACCCATCAAGGCTGTCTTTAAAACTGACAAAGGTATATAAGTCATTTTCAATGGTTATGCAATTCTCACTTTCCATCTCTATTCCTTTCCAGAAGTCAGTTACTTGCTCTCAAGGCAGTTTCTTCCTCAATCACCCTCCTCTCACTTTATACCCAAAGGCAGATTCCTCAACTCTTCTCAAGTAAAACAAAACTATAGAAATTTGTCCAAAAGGGAGGTGAGTAAAATTCCAGGGTAGCAAATAAAGGGACAATGTAAAATACTGATGAAAGTATTAAAGAAGTTTCCAATGATTCGCTTTTAAGAAAATTGAACTGTTAGCTGTTAAATCATGAAAAATAATTTTTTTTTGAGAGATTTTCACTGTAGGGCGCGTGCGCTTGCCAGACAGACAGAGAGAGACATAGAGACAGAAAGCGAGAAATCACCCCCCAGGGGGGATGGTCACGCCGCAATCCCTTCTCCTCTATTCTCCTCTCGGGATCTTGGGCACACACGCACACGCGCCCGGCATGAGTTTCAAGCCACCGGGTCCGGGACACGAACCGCGGTCGACTACGTGGGAGTCCAGCGACATAGCCATTACGCTAATTGCTGGTTCCCCCATGAAAGATAATTTTTGACAATAAGCACTATATTATTTTTAGCATATAAATTTGGAAGGAATTTGAGGTTTTTGTTTGTTGGTTATGTTTCAGAGAGACTTTTGCTATAGAGTGCATGTGCTCTCCAAAGAGACAGAGAAACAGAAAGTGAGAAATCACGCTCCCGGGGGGATGGCTATGTCACAATCCTCTCTCCTCCATTCTCTTGGGATTTTGGGCATGTGCACATATGTGCCCAGCCTGAGTTTCAAGCCACTGGGTCCCAGACTGGAAACATAGTTGACCATGTGAGATTCCAGCATCTTAACCACTATGCCACCTGTTTACCCAGAAGGCATGTTCTTATAATCAAGAACTGGCTATAACAAAACTCCTTCTGTTACCACCTGTATACATCTGAGATCAAGAATTACCTGTAATTTTTTTTAGAGAGGTTTTTGCTATAGGGCGTGTGCGTTCGCCAGAAAGACAGAGAGACAGAGAGACAGAGAGACAGAAAGCAAGAAATCACCCCATGGGGGGCATGGCCATGCCACAATCCCTTCTCCTCCATTCTCCTCTCGGGATCTTGGGCACGCACACACACACGTGCATT
>NW_006159534.1:8891875-8893020 GCF_000334495.1 Tupaia belangeri chinensis | reverse complement strand
TGGGAAAGTGAGAAAGCAAGCTGCCAGGTCCAGGACTTGAACCACAGCCGGCCATATGGGAGTCCAGCACCCTTAACCACCACACCACCTGCTGGCCCCAAATTATCTGTAATTTTAGAAACAAAAAATATAGGACTAGAATTGATTCTGCATGACTCTAGATAATAGTAATAGTGAAGAAAAGCCACACTGATCTCTTTAGAAGATGCACTGCTAATTAAATTTTTTATTTTTAAATATTTAACAAAATATTTTGATCAGTTTTATACTAATAAAATTGCAATGAAAACTCAGTTCATAAGATAATTTTCAAAAAATATGATTAAAGACTTACTGCCCAGGATATTTAAAGATTTTTCATTTCTAAATATATTTTTATTGTACAATAAGGTAATTTTAAATCTTTTACTCATACTAATCTATTAATTTGGAATAAAATTTGTAGGAGAAAAGTGGAATAGAAAAAAGCATAAGTGGCTGATTATTGAGATATATATATGTGTGTGTGTGTGTGTATGTGTGTGTGTGTATGTATATATGTTCATGGAAAATGGAATCAAAAGATAGAAATAAAAGCATTATTTCTCAACATAAGCTCCATCAAGTTCAAGACACTTTTGTAAGTGATGGTATCAGTCCATCTCTAAAGAATTGAGAGTCCTGGGGACCAGCAGTTGACTTAATGGCTATGTTGCTGGACTCCCATGTAGTTTACTGCGGTTCAAGTCCCAGACCCAGTGGCTTAAACTCACGCTGGGCACGTGTGCATGCGTGCCCAAGACCCTGAGAGGAGAACGGAGGAGAAGGGATTGTGGTGTGGTCATCACCCCCCCCCGGGGGGGGTTCTCGCTTTCTGTCTCTCTGTCTCTCTCTGTCTGTCTGGCGAGCACATGTGCCCTATAGCAAAAACCTCTCAAAAAAAAAAAAAAAGAAAGAAAAGAAAGAAAGCAAACAAGCAATTGAGAGTCCTGGAAATTTAATCATGTCAGTGCAGCTTTTTTTTATAATACATTACTGAAAAATGGGTACTCTAAAGATTTTTTAAGATTAGGAAACAAAAAGAAGCCAGAAGAAGCCAAATCAGGACTGTAAGGTGGGAGCCTATTGGTTTCCTATTCAAACTCTAGCAAAATAGCCTTTGTCTG
>NW_006159534.1:8885654-8891859 GCF_000334495.1 Tupaia belangeri chinensis | reverse complement strand
TGTTGAGGTAGAAAGGACTTTCTGGTGAAGCTTTCCCAGGCATTTTCCCGTGAAGCCTCAGTTAGCTTTCTCTGAATGTTCTCATAATAAGCAGATGTTATCATTCTTTGGCCCTCCAGAAAGTCAACAAGCAAAATACCTTGAGCATCCCCCAAAACTGTTGTCATGACCTTTGCTCTGGACTGGTTCCACTTTTGCTTTGACTGGATCACTTCTACCATTGCTTTGATTATGTTTGTCTTAAGGCTCATACTTGTAAACCATGTGTCAGCCTCTGTTAAATTCATCAAAGGAATGCTTCAGGATCTTGATCTCACTTGTTTAAAATTTTCTCTGAAAGCTCTGCTCATGTCTGCAGCTGATCTGGGTGCAATAGGTTTGGTACCTATCAAGCAGAAAGTTTGCTCAATTTCAACTTTTGAGTCAGAATTGTGTAAGCTGAACCAACAGAAATGTCTATAGTATTGGCTTTTGTTTCTGCTGATAATTGTCCTCTTAAATAAGGGCATGAACAAGATTAATTTTTTTCCTTACGTATACATGTGGATGGTCTACCGTGGTTGGCATCAACTTCAACGTCATCTTGTCCCTTCTTAAAACAAGTTATTAATTTGTAAATTTCTTTAAGACATTGTCCCCATGAGCTTCATGTAAAACATCAATGATTTCACCATCCTTCCACCCACACTTTAGTGTAAATTTGATTTTTTTTTTGTCTCAATGTTAGCAGAATTTACATTGTTCTGATAAAGATTCTTTTCACACTGATCTCTTTTATTTCATGCTCCTCAAAATAGTTTCTGTTTAGATGTCTTAACAAGTTAGTACGAGTTCATGTTGGTGGGAAAAAATTTGAAATCTATCTATAGATATTTTTATATTCCATATTTTCAATAAACTTTTTGAATACCCTTTATACACACACACACATGCAAGTGTAAACATAGGAACCCTTTATTTTTTTTGGAGAGGTTTTTGCTATATAAGACAGAGAGACGGAAAGCGAGAAATCACCCCCAAGGGAGGATGGCCATGCCGCAATCCCTCCTCCTCCATTCTCCTCTCGGGATCTTGGGCATGCATGCACATGCGCCCAGCGTGAGTTTAAGCCACTGGGTCCAGGACTTGAACTGTGGTCAACTACATGGGAGTCCAGCAATGTAGCCATTATGCCAACTGCTGGTCCCAGGAATCCTTTAAATATATGAGCATGCACATAATTTTTCAAAATTATATTAGGGAAAACACTAAGAAAAATTTGAAAATCAGTTCTGTGGATCCTGGACAGCTACAGAAGATGAGATTAGCTTTTTGCCATCTCAGATCTAATGACTGACCTGCCAATCTCAGGCCTGGCTCCATGCCCAGAGTCTAAGACATTCTTGCAAAAATTCAAGAAAGCTCATGTTGTGTACGTTGCTTTTCCAGCCAGAAATGCCTGTCTTGATCCTTTCTGTTCCTTAAAATCTGTTTCATCTATTTTATCTTGTATGTTCCAAATTTTTCTCTTAGTAATGTCCACAACTTGTGGACAACTTCTTTAAAAGGTAAAAACTTAAGTGTTCATTTTATTTTTTAAAAATTGCCAGAGGGTGCATGTGCTTACAAGAGAGAGGCAGAGGCAGGAAGATAGAGAAGGAGGTGGAGAAAGCACCCCCAGTGGGGTGTGGTCACATCACAATCCTTTTCCATTTCTCCATCCTGTTGGATTTGGAGCAGGCAACCACATGGGCCCAGCACATTCTGCTGTTTTTTGTTTTGTTTTGTTTTGTTTTGTTTAGAGAGATTTTTGCTATAGGACACATGCATTTACCAGAGAGACAGAGAGGCAGAAAGCAAGAAATCACACTCCAGGCAGGATGCTCACACTGTAGTCTCTTCTCCATTCTTCTTGGGATTTGGGGCACACACGCACATGCATCTGATATGAGTTTTAAATTGCCGGGTCTGCCACAATAAACTCTGTGGGAATCTAGCAATTTAACTATTACACCATCTGCTGATTCCAGGCCCACCATGTTTTACAAGCCAGTGGGGCCAGAATCCAAACCACGGTCAGCCATGTGAGATCCAGCTACCATAACCACTAGGCTACATAGGGCCAATCGGGGAAAAAAATCAATATATGAAAATGAAACCAACCTAAGATCTGACGCGATTGTATGATTTACTGACAGTTACAGAGCTATTTAGTGAGGAGCTGGAACTTGCCGCCAGGCCTCTTAACAGCTGACCTCTTCCCCCCTTACCTTACTTCTCAGACCAGTCTTATTTTCATTCCGTGTCTGAGTCACACTTTCTCCACTTTTTTTTTTTTTTGAGAGGTTTTTGCTATAGGGCACGTGTGCTTTCCTGAAAGACAGAGAGAGACAGAAAGCGAGAAATCACCCCCCTAGAGGGCATGGCCACGCCACAATCCCTTCTCCTCCATTCTCTTCTCGGGATCTTGGGCACGTACACACACACGCCCGGTGTGAGTTTAAGCCGATGGGTCCGGGACTCAAACTGTGGTAAACTATGTGGGATTCCAGCAACATAACCATTACGCCATCTGCTGGTCCCTCCAACCTCTTTTCAGGCACTCATTCAAGAAATACTTATGCTGATATGCGGTAGGTAGTATACAATTTTGTTTGCTTCCCTTTATCTGCCTGTACATATTTATTGCAGTTATTTTATTGCAGTTAATATAGTCTCTCTCTAGATAGGCAGGTTAGAAATCACTACTTTATTTTTATCTTCTTTTCTTCCCTCACTCCTCATATTCATTAAGCAGATGGATTCTGGATTCTGTTGATGCCAGTTGCTAAAGATCTCTGGGGTCCAGACTTGGTTGCTCATGCCCTAACGTTACCCTAGTTGAGAGCCCATCCTACCTGGCCTGGGCTAGTGCCATCGACTGCCAGCTGGTTTCCATGGCTCGGGGCTGTGTTTCACTATGTACTACTGCTCCTTTGAGTACCCTTTCAGACAAAAAAGGAGAAGGACGAAAAGAGGATTTTCTTTTTGACTTTTTGCCATAGGTTGCATGCACTTGCTGGAAAGACAGAGAAGGAAAGGGAGAAACCACCTGCCAGAGGGGATGGCCATACTGAAGTCCCTTCTCCAGTCTCGTCTCAGGAGTGTGGGCTTACACACACACACACACACACACATGCCTGGCATGTTTTTAAGCTGCTGGGTCTGAGATTTGAACCAAGAAATCGGCCACTCAGTGGCCTGGAAAAAAAGAACTTAATTGTGTCACATTCATGCTTAAAAAGGAAAGAGTAACATTTAAAATCTTCCATTCCATATAGGGAAAGTTTAAGAAAGAGTGAGAGAGAGAGAAAGGATGGAGGGAGGAAGGGAGATAGAGAAAAAAGGAGAAAGAGAGAAAGAAAGAAGAAAGAAAGGAAGGAAAAGAAAGAATGTAAAAGACACCTTAGCTAGAAATGAAAAACCTTTCTAAGTATGGTCTCATCTACTCTCACTAAATTTCTCTCCCTCTAAGCCCTGGCGTCCCTGAATTCCCTTCTTGTCAATGACCCTTCCGTGTTCTTTTTTGCACTTCCACTCTTGGTACATATTTCACTAATCCTGGCATGTGCTTCTTCTGCCTTGTGCACGGATGCCCTCTTTTCCGTGACTTCAGTACATATGTCACCATTGTACCCATGGTATTCACATATCTCATGGTACAGGTCGAGCATCACTAACCCAATGTGCTCCAAAATAAGCTGCGTACCTGATGCCACAGCGGGAAATTCCACACCTCACCTCAGGACAGCTTGTAGTCGAAATGCTGTAGCACAGAACTATTGCATAAAATTACCTTCAGGCTATGTGAATAAGGTGCATGTATAAAACATAAATTAATTTTGTATTTAAACTTGGTTCCTAACCCCAAGATATCTCATTAAGTATGGCACAAATATTCCAAGATCTGAAAAACAACAAAAACTCAAACCCCAAAGTTCAAAACACTTTTGGTCCCAAGCATTCCAGATAAGGGAGACACAGCCTATATTACCATTGCCTACAAATCTACATTCCTTTCATGTATCTAGACTTCGGCTTCAGTGAACACTGGACCTCCAGTGTTGGCACAAAGCAGGCACTGAATAGGTGTTCGTGGAGTGAATAAATCACTCTCCTGTGGAAAATAGAGAAATATACAAACTATATTTCCTTTTTAAAGAGTTATTTAATTCAACTTGTTTTTATTATTATTATTATTTAATTTGACCAGAGAGAGAAAAGGAAAGTAAGAAAGCAAGCCACCAGGTCCAGGACTCAAACTGCAGTCAGCTGTGTGCGCGTCCAGCACCTTAACCACCACACCATCTGTCAGCCCCACAAACTATATTAAAGTGGATTTGTGGCAAGTTAGAGGGATACATGAAGACTGTGGGAGTGTGGAAGACCCCCGCCCCTCTTGTCAGCACTCCTCGCCTGTGAACACTGTACACGTTGACATGCGGTAGGCAGCTTACGGCAGCACCTGCATCATTTTACTGTCACTGGGCTGCTTGAGTCTGTGGAACCATTTGACTGTGTCTCTGGTAGGTGAGTCAGATACAGTGGAGAGAAGGCAAAACTAAAAGACACTTGCTCCTGTGATTCTCCCTGACACCGGATTTTCTCTACAGCAAAACATTGAACACAATAGCTGCATCATCGGGGCAGGGCTTATTTTAGGGCTTATTTCTGACCTATTGCAATCTGCATACCATCTTCTATTCTGTTTCCTTTTATGGGTAAATATGTTTCCATTCAAATTTTTGGGGGACCTTGGGCATTTATTACTTTCAGATGTTTTAACTTTTAGACTACTTTGTTGGTCTCAGATCTCCTGTAAGTATTTCCAGTGAGGAATATATTGACTTTCTTATGTCTGGTTTCCCTCTGCACGATGCTGTACGTCTCCATTTTTCTTCTTGCAGGGATTGTCTCTATTACCACTCTAACTGTGCTGGCTTACGAACGTTATATTCGCGTGGTCCATGCCAGAGTGATCAACTTTCCCTGGGCCTGGAGGGCCATTACCTACATTTGGCTCTACTCACTGGCCTGGGCAGGAGCGCCTCTCCTGGGCTGGAACAGGTACATGCTGGATGTGCATGGACTAGGCTGCACCGTGGACTGGAAATCCAAGGATGCCAACGATTCCTCCTTTGTGCTCTTCTTATTTTTGGGCTGCCTGGTGGTACCGGTGGGCGTCATTACCCATTGCTATGGTCATATCCTGTATTCCATTCGAATGGTGAGTTGAAGACATCAAATACCCCTTTGCCAAACCATGTCCAGGGTAGAAGGTTTTCTATGGATAAGAATCAAGCTCTTCCTACATAATCAGTAGTTGATCAGAGTGGAAGCTGCTCTAGGGAACTGCCCATTTGATACAATCTTGTACTATGAGTCACTCTTAAAGATCAGTAACAATAGGGGCCCACAGGTGGCATGGTGATTAAAAGCACTGGATTTCCACATAGCTCACTGGGGTTCAAGTCCTGGACCTGGCAGCTTGCTTTCTCACTTTCCCTTTCTCTCTGTCTTTCTCTGGTCAAATTCAAAAATAATAGTAACAAATGGAATTAAATGCTTTTTTAAAAAAAAATCAGTAAAGATTAATATTTACTCTAATCAACCTATAAATCAAAAGAAAGGAGGAAAGAGGTTCTGGGTAGACAAAATAAACAGTCAAATGCCCTACATCATATAGTACTCTTAGAATCAAAGAACTCTTGAAACGGGAAATTCCACCCTTCCCATAATGTTTTTATGCAAAAATTGTCTGAACCCACTGCTAGACAATTACCCAGATGTTTTGTCTGGAAATCCTGTCAGCGTGTCAGAGGGGAACAACTGATGACAAACAAGTTTCACGGTGGGCACCAGCAAGAAGGAAGCTTGTACTGACAGCGTGGAACACACTTCACATCTCAGGCTCTGACTTGAGTCTTGCGTGCTTCCCTTCTCACACGCTGCTCCTTCCTACCATATGTGTTCTCTGCTTTTACCAGAACTCTCCAGTCCCTTGCTCATACTGTCAAACCTCTTGAGCTTTTTTGGCTTTTGTTTTAAATCAAACTTAACCACATGTATCATTTTTAATCATGGCTCACTGCCCTCAACTTCTGTGTTCCTCTTTTTTTCACACATGACCATTCTGTTAAAAAAAAAAAAAAAACCAGTTCCCTGGATCAATCCACCCCCCTATTTC
>NW_006159534.1:8860082-8885465 GCF_000334495.1 Tupaia belangeri chinensis | reverse complement strand
TTGGTTTCCTTTTTTTTTCCCCAAACCCCATTTTTTTAAAAAAAAAAAAAAAAAGACAGATTCCTGGATCAATCCAACTCCCTATTTCTTCTTTTCCTATATTCAAACTGCAAAAAGCAGCTGGGAGAAAAACCACGTGTCCAAACTCAGATGTCCTCTCAGCTCTGTTTAGGAATCTGAGTATCCCTGAGATCTATTTTCTCCACACAATGGCCGTTACGAATTTTCAATTCTCGTTTTATTTTTTTGCCCTGTGATCATCCCTCATTCTTATCCAATACCTTTGCTTCTGAATTACTGGGGACGATAAAGCCGTTATCAAAACCTTCAACTCCCTGCCCCCACTTATACAGATGTCTATGTCCACACTGATTCTTAGACTGCTAACTCTCTTCAGTTACAGGGGCCCTAAGGGGCCTCCCCAAACCAAGCTGATTCTCTATTCTGATTGTTCTCCCAGCCCGTTCTCTGCCCTGGAGACTTTGCTCAAGTATAATAATTTTCTCTTTCAAAAATGGTATTAATCTAACTTCTCCCGTACTACTGACTCTTCCCCTTTCACATATAACCATATTATATTAAAATGAAAGCAAAATCTACTCTCAGTCCTCTCAGGCTATCACTTTATAGTTCTCCTCATCACTGCTAATTCGAAGAACCACTGGTGACTTTTGATACCACATCAGTCAGTAAGCACTTATCTGACCAGTATTTATTGACCATCTAAAATATACCTGTTACTATTATGGACTGAATGTTTCTGTCCCCTCCAGATTCACATGTTGAAACCCTAAGCCCCTACCATTACCACCTGATGGTATTTATAGATGAAAACTTGAGGAGGTAAATAAGATTACATGAGGTCGTGAGGAGGGGACTCTCGTCTGATGGAATTAGTGCGCTTGTAAGAAGAGACACCAAAGGGTTTTGTCCTCTCTCAATTCCCATGTGTGCATAAAGGAAAGGTCATGTGATCACATAGCAAGATAGCGGATGCTTACAAGACAAGAGGCCTCAGAATGAAATCTGTCTAACCAGCAGCTTCATCTTGGACTTGCCAGCTTCCAGAACTGTAAAAACTAAATTTCTATTGTAGTTAGAAAAGCTTTTAACTTAGTAAATTTATCTAGGAACCAGCAGTTAGCATAATGGCTATGTCACTGGACTCCCACATGGTTGACCGCAGTTCGCGTCCCAGACCCGGTGGCTTAAAACTCACGCCGGGTGTGTGTGTGTGCGTGCCCAAGATCCCAGGAGGAGAATGGAGAAGAAGGGATTGCGGCGTGACCATCCCCCCTGGGGGGTGATTTCTCGCTTTCTGTCTCTATGTCTCTCTCTGTCTGTCTGGCGAGCGCACGTGCCCTATAGCAAAAACCTCTCTAAACAAACAAACAAACAAACAAACAAAGAAAAAAAAAACTTAGTAAATTTATCTATAATTTATTTCCTCAACCCATTGGAAATTAGTGTCTCTTTCCTCTACAATAGCCTTGCTGAAACGACCCTCATTTAAGGTAATTGATGATCTTCCAAAGGTTAGATCTAATGGACACATTTCTATTTCCATTTTTTTTCTGGCATCCATAGCCTTTGAGATGGTTGGCAAAGTTTATTTTCTTGTCTTTCTCCTCCCATTGATTCTAGGCCCTTGTTTTCTTTTTTCTTTTTTTTTTTTTTGGAGAGGTTTTTCGCTACAGGGCGCGTGCACTCGCCAGACAGACAGAGAGAGACATAGAGACAGAAAGCGAGAAATCACCCCCCAGGGGGGGATGGTCACTCCGCAATCCCTTCTCCTCCATTCTCCTCTCGGGATCTTGGGCACGTACGCACACGCGCCCGGCGTGAGTTTTAAGCCACCGGGTCCGGGATGCGAACCGCAGTTGACTACGTGGGAGTCCAGCGACATAGCCATTACGCTAACTGCTGGTTCCCTAGGCTCATGTTTTCTGCCATCTTTATTGCTGACTCTCAGTCCCATCTTCCTACATCTCCTTCAAGGTCTTTTCTTCCTTGGGTCTCCTCAGCATTCAGTGTTCAGCTCTCATCTTATGCTATGTGCTGGCCTGGGGTGATCTCATATACTCCTAGGATGTCTCCTGACAAGAACAGCTTTTTTTTTTTTTTTTTTTGGAGAGATTTTCGCTGTAGGGCGCGTGCGCTCGCCAGACAGACAGAGAGAGACATAGAGACAGAAAGCAAGAAATCACCCCCCAGGGGGGATGGTCACGCCGCAATCCCCTCTCCTCCATTCTCCTCTCGGGATCTTGGGCACGCACGCACACGCGCCCGGCGTGAGTTTTAAGCCACCGGGTCCGGGACACGAACCGCGGTCGACTACGTGGGAGTCCAGCAACATAGCCATTACGCTAACTGCTGGTTCCCCCTGACAAGAACAGCTTTGAAATCTGTATTTCTAACCCAGGTCTTCTGACCACTATCAGATCCTCAAAGTCAATTACCATTGAACACCTCCACTTAGCTGGCCCACAGATTTATCAAATTCAACATAGGCGAAGATTAATTTCCCATCGTTTTCCTGGAATCTGCTATGCTTCCATTTTCTTTGTCATTGAATAGTAATCATATCTAGGTACCTAAAGCAGACAATAGGAGTAATCTTTGACTATTCTCCATCCATGTCTCCACCTACACTTAACTACTGATCAATTCTTATCTATTCCACAAAATATTTTCTTAGCAATCCATTTCTTTCTCCCACTGTCACAGAGTGAATTAAAAAAGATCTTTGTTTCCTTCCCATTATTCTTGCTTTCCTCCAATCCATTCTCCGAACGTGATCAGAATAATTGTTCTCGAATGTTAGTTATGGGTTCCACTGTTTTCATGACGACAAATAAAGCCCTGAGAGCAGCTAATACATCCTGTGAGCCATCACCTGTCTACCTGCCCAACCTTATTTCCTGACACTTCTTCCTCTGTTCACATCAGGTTTCGACAAACGGCAATATTTCTTGCTCCTAGAACACAATATATGTTCTTTTATTCCTTTACCTTAGCATACTTCCTTTCTCTGTAACATTTTGCCTCTCCTCCTTATTTGGCTAACTCCTCCTCACCTCAGAAGGCTGAGATAAGTTTCTCGCTCTAATACACCTCAGAACTGGGTACCCATCCTGAGTTCTCTCAAAGTCCTTCCTGGTCACCTCCTTCATGGCATGTATCACATACTCAAGCACCAAATGGTGAATTCCTCAATAGCAGAGGCTGAATCTCACTTATTTTTTCACCTACAGCTGGAATAGTACCTGCATGTAATTGGTGATCAGTGACTGTTTTGGGAATGAGTTACAAGTAAAGGGCATAAAAAAGGAAGTGGTAAAAGTGTGAAGAGAGTTAACTTTATATTGTGCTATTATTATCTCAATAGAGAACTTGGTGTGTGCAATTCGTCATTTTTATTTTTTTATTCACAGAGGGATGACTTGTAACAGTGATGTTGACATAGCTACTCACTGGAGAACAAGGACTCAGTGAAATCTGAAAATCGACAGGTGTCTGGATCAATAAGCAGTAGGCATCAACCATTTATATAGGCAGAGAACACTTTTAGAGGGAATTTTGGAGAATTTGTCTGAAGTAGTCCATTCTTTAAGACTAATAAAGCATGTCAAGCTTCATGCTTGACAATTTTGGTGGACGGATAACTGAGATGTGGTTACATCACTAGTTAATTGAAACTCTGAAGAGGCATAAATTATGATTCCTATAGAATAAAAATACTAATTATATGACATAAATATGTTAATTTCAAGTATAGCTCAAATATAAATATTTAATTTTGAAAACAACCCAACAAAGTCATGTGTGGAACTGGAACCCATCTTCTGTTAACTCTTTTTTGTTGTTGTTGTTGAAGAGGTTTTTGCTATAGGGAATGTGCGTTCACCAGAAAGACAGAGAGACAGAAAGCGAGAAAATCACCTCCAAGGGGGATGGCCACACTGCAATCCCTTCTCCTCTATTCTCCTCTTGGGATCTTGGGCACGCATGCACACGCGCCCGGCGTGAGTTTTAAGCCACCGGGTTTGGGACTCAAACTGCAGTCGACTACATGGGAGTCCAGTGACATATCCATTATGCCAACTGCTGGTCCCAGGTTCTGTTAATTCTAATAGGTTATTCATTTTAACCTTTTATTTTTACTTGTAAAGAGAGTAATTGACTTGCTCAACATTACACTGGGAGCAAAAGTAGTAAATCTAGGGTATGGAGACCAACATATGACATAATGGTTACAGCACAGCTGTGGTTCGAGTCCCAGACCCAGTGGCTTAAAACTCATGCCAGGCACATGTGCATGCATGCCCAAAATCCGGAAAGGAGGATGGGAGAGAAATTATTGTGAGGTGGCCATCCCCTTAGAGGGTGATTTCTCACTTTGGCTCTCTGGCAAGCGCACATACCCTATAGCAAAAATATTTCAAAAAACAAACAAATAAACAAAAAAAACTAGGATATGAACCCAGATCTTTCCATTCCAATCTAGAGCTTTTACTCAAACCTTAAAATCTTCCTGCCAACTCTAGAGAGAGTATCCCTCCTCATGCCAAATGAAGTATTGAAATAGAATATCCTATCCCACTAAATAAAATGGTTTCTTTTAAATAACATTAAACACACATATAATAATAGTACCAGAAATGTATCCATTCCCCTATACATATTTTCTTGGATCCAAAATTTCAACCATTTAGATTTCCCATGTTTCCCTCTATTCTTTGTCAATCTGAATGCATGATTTTAATAAGATTATAGTTTCTTAAATATAATTTTAGGTGATAACTATAATTTAGGAGTAGCATTTAAAATATATTTGTAAATACTATGAGCACATGTTGAAAATTATCTCTTTGGAAAATTTTCCTTTGTTTTATGATAATGTTAGAACTAAAAGGTACACTTAGAGTTCCTTGAAATGCAATGAATTTCCTAATTTAAAGTTTTGTAATACTCAGTATCAACATTATGCTAGATATCTTTTTTTTTTTTTCTTTTTTTTTGGAGAGGTTTTTTTATTTTTTGCTATAGGGCGCATGCACTCACCAGACAGACAGAGAGAGACAGAGAGACAGAAAGCGAGAAATCACCCCCCAGGGGGGATGGCCACGCCGCAATCCTTTCTCCTCCATTTTCCTCTCGGGATCTTGGGCACGCATGCACACGCGCCCGGCGTGAGTTTAAGCCACCGGGTCCGGAACTCGAACCGCAGTCGACTACATGGGAGTCCAGCGACATAGCCATTACGCTAACTGCTGGTCCCCTAGATATCTTTTTTAAGCCCATAAGTAAACCAGTTGTATATTTGAACCAAAAATTAGTATAACTTCTTACAATGATCAGAAATAACCATTATATTAAAAACATAAAACACCTGATTATTCCAACAGTATGATCAACATTTTAAGATACGAAAAGAAAGTAGCCAAAATATGCTTTTTGATGATACTCACCTTCCTGATCTGTTGGATGCCTTATATTGTGATCCGTTTCTTGGTGGTTAATGGTTATGGACACCTGATCACGCCAATAGTATCTATTGTTTCATTTCTCTTTGCGAAATCAAGCACTGTGTACAATCCAGTTATTTATATCTTCGTGATCAGAAAGGTAAGCTATTTTTGGTGTACAGAAATATTTTTCCTTACCTTAATAATATGTTTATAATAATAATAGAAGGAATAGCTAAAGAACCTTATCTAAAAAACTCAAAGAACTTTTGGACTGTAGGTCATTATTCCTCACTACCTTTCATGGGGACAAAGTAGGTGTCAATATGGTGATTTTAGGGGAATGTGGCTCCCCAAATTTTTACCAAGTGTTTTCTCTGCAAATGAACCTCTAATGAAACCAACCACAAATACATTTTTCATCAGATTCCACCTTATAACCATTGGTAGGGAATTGAAACAGTAGTTTCCAGCAACAGTTCATGGGAGGATTGTTTTCTTTAATACCAGCTATAGGCTTCACCACGTAGAACCCTGGCATGACATGCATTAGCTGCCTGGTTTGAGAGATTGCAGTATGAGCTTTGGATAAAAGAGTTCCCACAATCATCCAGAAATGTTTTTCATTTTATCATGATTTTTTCAGTTAGTAACTTGATGATCTAGCCAAAATAATTCATTTTATTCTCATTAAGTAAATTAGGAAAGGATCGAAAGCAATGAAAAGACACGAGAGGTGATGTAATTCATCCAGAATGTATGTATTAAAAGTGAAGAGACAGATGCCCAGATTAATTAAGTCTGAGTCCAGCTGCAGGTCTTGGATCAGAAGTCAGCCTCCCAAGGTTGCTTTCAGTCTCCTTCCAAGGGGACAAGGGACAAGAATGGTACCTGAATATCTGTTTTAAAAACAACAGAAGACAATTATTATGTTTTTCAACACTTTCCTTTTTTTTCTTTCTGCAGCTTCATTGTGTTGAAGATCTTCAGACAATTCAAGTGATCAAGATATTAAGATATGAAAAGAAAGTAGCCAAAATGTGCTTTTTGATGATACTCACCTTCCTGATCTGTTGGATGCCTTATATTGTGATCCGTTTCTTGGTGGTTAATGGTTATGGACACCTGATCACGCCAACAGTATCTATTGTTTCATTTCTCTTTGCGAAATCAAGCACTGTGTACAATCCAGTTATTTATATCTTCATGATCAGAAAGGTAAGCTTTGTAATTAGTAGATTGCTTTCACCCTGGGGATAGGGTTGAAAATTATAATACTTTTATAGAGATGATTTAGAGCAGCCTCAATGATAAGAACTTAGTCAAGAATTTTATAAGACAGTAATGGTTTGGCTTTTTTTTTTTTTTGGAGAGGTTTTTGCTATAAGGTGCGTGCGCTCTCCAGACAGAGAGAGAGAGAGACATAGAGAAAGAAAGTGAGAAATCTCCTCCCAGAGAGGATGGCCACGCAGCAATCCCTTCTCCTCCATTCTCCTCTCTGGATCTTGGGCACACATGCACACGTGCCCGGTGAGAGTTTAAGCCACCGGGTCCAGGGCGTGAACCGCGGTCGACTACATGGGAGTCCAGCAACATAGCCATTATGCTAACTGCTGGTCCCAAGACAGTAATGGTTTTTATAAAAGTGATTTCTTCTAAATTCTTCAGTATTTGAAGTCACAGTAATTGTTACTGTTTTTATTATGATCTGTTACCTTTAAAATTTCCTTGGACTAATTAACCATTACTCTTAACTTTTAAATTTTCTGATCTTTCAAATTTATGACTTAGGGGTTCAGTTTTACTTTGGTTACACTGAGGTCTCTCGTAGCCATGACTAATAGCCATCATCAAGTAAAAACCTTCCCAAAACATGATTGGCTTCCTAGCAGACCTAAAGGAAGTTTCTTGGGTCAAATAAATCTTGACTAGACATTGGCTGTGGTAGGGTTAACTGCAACTCAGACCCATTACTAAAGTGTGCATAATTCTAAGAGTCGTAACACTGGATTTAGGACTCAAGCAAACTAGGTTCGAATCTTGGCAATAACACTTACCAGTTCCTGGATCAGGGAAGTTATTTTAACTTCTGTGGACCTATCAATATTTTGTAATCCATAAATAAAATAGAGAATATCAGTGAATATTTTATGAAATGTTGCAAAGACAATGGGTATAACCTGCATATTACAGTAAGAATTTTAAATGTATTTTGAACTTTGTGGCTATTATTATTACTGGGCATAAAATATTTTCTGATGAAATAAGTAGTATTTTTAATAGAAATGTGTCTAGCAAATAGGAACCTCTATTAATAAATCTTAAAATTTTTATTTCCTTTGGAAATACCCTCCATTTTTTTCTGAATCCTTTTTATTTCCTATAAAATTCTTGTATCTTTGCTACTTATAACATTTCTAGATTATAACACAGTGGTTGTCACTTAGTAGGTGCTCACTGAATATTTATGGATTGACTTAGAGTTCAAAATCCCTTGAAGAAACAGATCTAGTTGCCCTCATAAAAGCTGCATGCAAACTGAAGCTATTGAGATGACAAATAAGTAGTCCTATATGTTCTAGTTAACAAGATTTAAATAAGTAAAAGACAGAAAATTCTTGGGTGACTTAGATCTGAGCTTTACTGAATAAACCTACACTCATATCAGTTGACTGAAAAAAAATGTAATTTAATTTTTTTTCAAAGACTTATTTTATTAACTTTATTTATTTTAATTTGATCAAAGAGGGGCAAAGTGAGAAAGAGAGAGAGAGGGGGAAAGTGAGAAACAAGCTGCCAAATCTAGAACTTGAACCGCAGTTGGCCATGTGGAAGTCCAATGCCCTTAACCACCACGCTACCTGTTGGCCCCAGATTTAACTAATTTTTAAAAATGTTAACCCAGATTAAGAACTAAACTTTTCCTTAATAGCCAACTTTATTTTCTCTCTGCCCAGTTCCGAAGATCCCTGCTGCAGCTCCTATGCTTCCGACTATTAAGGTACCAGCGGCCTGCTAAAGACCTACCAGCAGCTGGAAGTGAAATGCAGATCAGGCCCATTGTGATGTCACAGAAAGATGGGGACAAGCCAAAGAAAAAAGTGACTTTTAACTCTTCCTCCATTATTTTTATCATCACCAGTGATGAATCACTGTCAGTTGATGACAGTGACAAAACCAGTGGGTCTAAGGTTGACGTAATCCAAGTGCGTCCGTTGTAGGAATAAGTAATGGTAATGACAGATGGGGCCTTCTATTGGATGCTACTTTTAGACTTCCATTATGAGGGCTGTTCTGGAATCCACATTCTTTGTAGAATCGACAAAACTTGGTGGCTCATGGGAAATTTGAATTACCCATATGTTCTGTGGCCTCAGGAAGTAATCAAACAAGACACTTTTTTATTTCAATGGGTGCTGTACATAATGAAAAACAACTGTGGCACAAGATGGGCATCTGGCACCATCATCATCTAACGTGTTGGAAATTTTTATTTTAAATATATTTCTAAAGTACTGACTTTCCAAGGCTCATAATACATTGTCAAAAATACTTCACTGTAAAAACAATTTTGTCTTAGATATGTGTATGAAAAAGCTAGAAAAGTTTGCATTTTCTGCTGTGCTGAGTCCTATTCAGTATCAAGTCCTATGTTTGACCAAATCAAGAAGATAAATATAGAATAAAAAAGAAAAGCAGCCCCCTAACTTTATTGGAAATAAAAGATTTTTCTCACCTGTGTAGTGTGTGAGAGAGCAGCTTCAGAATAACATGGTACTGAGCCAGCTCTAGAAGATACTACTAAGAAACATCATAACGCAGAGAATAAGGTGATGAATTTCAAGGTGATTATGGCATTGTAGTTACTTATAAGAGAGTAGGGATGCACATAGTAAAAGTGGTGTTGATGGCAGGTTGGTATTTCCATCTATATCATTTCAAACGTGAGCATCACAGTATTAGCCACTCCTTTTGAGAATTTCCCACTATTTTGCCATAAGTTTTTGATTTAGAAAAGGAATTCTAACTTTAAAAAAAAAAAAACTTACATTTGAAGGAAGATGGAAATAAGTGTTAATATTTTTTACTCATGATTCAGTCTACTGCATAACTGATGGTTGGTGATAGTGATGAGGCCATTTCCTCATGGGTCATTGTTTAAGACTTGAAGCACACCAGGATATGCTACTCTAAAACATGTGTCTTTGCATATAGATTATTTTGAACTGAAAGCAACCAAAAAGGAGCAAGTACAAGGTAAGTTCTTTGCCTTCCCCTATTTGTCTAAAAGCAAGACATCAATTTACATAGGCGTCCTCCTCCTCTCTCTAGGAAAGAAGGACAAGGTTGATCACCAAAGGCAACTTTAGACCCTCAGAATCTGTTTTCTTTGTCTTGTCATTTCTTTAAAAATTTACTGTTCTTTGTTGAAAATGCTATATAAATTCGGGAATTCTAAGCCAGCTCTTTGAGATTCACTCATTCTCCAGTATCTCCCATGTAAATACTAAACTATACATGTTAATAAACTGTTTATTTTTCTCTTATTAATCAGTATTTTCTTACAGGGGCCCCAGTCAATGAACCTAGGATGGGTAGAAGAAATAATTCTTCTTTCCTCCCCTACAAACCAAACACAGATTATTAGGACCCCAGGGTTTCTTTGACATTGTAGAAAAGAAACACTGGATTATTTTATTGACTCATTTTTATTTTTTAGATGATTCTCCTAGTGTTACATCTTCATATTAAACATGTTAGAAGAACTGCTAAATGACTCTGTCAGCCTATTGAAGAGGAAAGAACCAAAGAAAACATTTTCAATAAATACACATTTAAAATTAAGTTATGCAGCAGTATGCAATTCAAAAATACATGACCAGATTGCTTCTGAGTGTCTGAAATGGAGTAAAACATGCCTTTGTATTTCCACAAAAGTTTTCTCCCTTTATTTCCTTCCTATTCACTTATGTATGTAAATATTTAATTTATGAATACTTTTTTAGAATTATTTATTTTATTTATTAATTCACTTATTTTAATTTGACCAGAGAGAGACACAGAAAGAGAGAGAGAGAGGGAAACTGAGAAAGCAAGCCACCAGATCTGGAACTCGAACCGCAGTCAGCCATGTGGGAGCATCCAGCACCTCAACCACCATGCCACCTGCTGTTCCCCCATAAAATACTTTCGATCCTTCATTTAGTATGGCATTTTTAGCCCCCCTCTTTAAACAAAACAAAAAAAGGGAGAGGGTGTATGCACTCACCAAAGAAAGAGAGAGGAAGGAGAAAGCACTCCCCAGTGGAGCATGGACATGCCTTGATCCTTCTCCTCCATTTCTCTACCCTCTAGGGATTGGGGTATATATGCACATGTGCCCTGTATGTTTCTCAGGCTGCCAGGGGCCAGGATTCAAACCACCTGGTCAACCACGTGGGCTCTAACTCTTTAAACGTTAGGCCACACAGTCGGCCCCAGTAGCCTTTTACTTTTCTTCATAAGGAAATAACTGACATTTTAAGACTGGAAAATAAGATGGATACATTTGGGACCGACTCCATGACCTAGTGATTAAGGTAGCTTGATTTCAAATTGGCACTGTGCAGTTCAAGTCCTGAACCCAGCAGCTTGAGAAACACATCAGGTACGTGTGCATGGGTGCCCCAAATCCCAAGAGAAGAGAGAGAGGGAGAAGGGATTGTGGTATAACCAGTCCCCATTGAGGGTGGGAGGGATTGCTTTCTTTTCTCCCTGTCTTTGTCTCTCTGGCGAGTGCATGCACCCTCCAGAACAACAAAAGGTAGATTCATTCTGTGACAATCTAGAAGTCCTTGAATCCTCATTTATTCTTGTTTTATCAAGTGGTAAGTTCCATCCAGGTGATGAGAAGTCAGTTAATATATGAGGCAATTTGTGATTTCTAGTCCCTGGTAATGAGTCAATTCTGTTGAATCTTACAACATCCTTTATAAGGAAATCGTGATCGGAGTCTTCCCCAGGGTCTCTGGGGCTTTCCTTTCGGAGAAGTGAAAGCGATCTTGGTCATTGCACTTCTTTGTTTAGAATGACCCAGACAGTGTGCATAATGTGGTGGAGAATTTGCACATCGCAATTTAAAAAACAACAATAACAAAAAGAAACAGTGCCCTCCCCCAACCCCCTAGTAATTGCAGTTAACACAGAAGTTCTACATTGTGTTTAATTATAAACTGACAGCTATTTTCCATTAGTGTGTTAATATGGCAATGGAAACATGTTTTGATCCTTAATTTTGATTACAGAGAAATCAAGCGTTTGCTATCTCAGAACCTTTGTATCCCCTGCTAATGAGATTGGGAATTTGTTCTAGTGGCTCCATGGAGTTTGTAGGGAAGCATGTCCTGTATTCCGGAAGTGAGCAATCCAGTGCCCTGGTCTTCTCAAGTAGTCCAGAGGTCCTTGGGACATATAGCGCATAAGTAGGTAGGTACTACCGATGGCTATCAGTGAACCAAAGAAAAAGAGTCCTTTGTTTATTACCTGTAAATCTTCATAAGGAAATAACTGACATTTTAAGACTGGAAAATAAGATGGATACATTTGGGACCGACTCCATGACCTAGTGATTAAGGTAGCTTGATTTCAAATTGGCACTGTGCAGTTCAAGTCCTGAACCCAGCAGCTTGAGAAACACATCAGGTACGTGTGCATGGGTGCCCCAAATCCCAAGAGAAGAGAGAGAGGGAGAAGGGATTGTGGTATAACCAGTCCCCATTGAGGGTGGGAGGGATTGCTTTCTTTTCTCCCTGTCTTTGTCTCTCTGGCGAGTGCATGCACCCTCCAGAACAACAAAAGGTAGATTCATTCTGTGACAATCTAGAAGTCCTTGAATCCTCATTTATTCTTGTTTTATCAAGTGGTAAGTTCCATCCAGGTGATGAGAAGTCAGTTAATATATGAGGCAATTTGTGATTTCTAGTCCCTGGTAATGAGTCAATTCTGTTGAATCTTACAACATCCTTTATAAGGAAATCGTGATCGGAGTCTTCCCCAGGGTCTCTGGGGCTTTCCTTTCGGAGAAGTGAAAGCGATCTTGGTCATTGCACTTCTTTGTTTAGAATGACCCAGACAGTGTGCATAATGTGGTGGAGAATTTGCACATCGCAATTTAAAAAACAACAATAACAAAAAGAAACAGTGCCCTCCCCCAACCCCCTAGTAATTGCAGTTAACACAGAAGTTCTACATTGTGTTTAATTATAAACTGACAGCTATTTTCCATTAGTGTGTTAATATGGCAATGGAAACATGTTTTGATCCTTAATTTTGATTACAGAGAAATCAAGCGTTTGCTATCTCAGAACCTTTGTATCCCCTGCTAATGAGATTGGGAATTTGTTCTAGTGGCTCCATGGAGTTTGTAGGGAAGCATGTCCTGTATTCCGGAAGTGAGCAATCCAGTGCCCTGGTCTTCTCAAGTAGTCCAGAGGTCCTTGGGACATATAGCGCATAAGTAGGTAGGTACTACCGATGGCTATCAGTGAACCAAAGAAAAAGAGTCCTTTGTTTATTACCTGTAAAGACAGCAAGAACTCTCATATCATTTGTCCAGAGAGTAACACCTTGACATAGAATTTATTCTAAATGACAAAAGAGTATACAGTTTTCTCTTAGTTTTTTAACCTGAAACAATTGAATTGATGACCATTTAGTAAGGGATTGGTGAGTTCAAGGTAAGATCAAGAATGGGGAGCTTTCCTCTGCCTTCTTGCCCAAGACACTCATGAATTCAGGTGTTGTGTATAAGGAATTCTGAAACAGCTATTAAAAAAGAAAACAGCCTGCAGTTAGAAAAAGTCAGCTTTTGTGTAGCTATAAAAAAACGCCACAGCTTAGAAAAAGCATGAATGCTGCCTTAGAAAAGTACTGTGCTGAGGACACAGACAGTTCTGTCACATCTCAGGCACTGTACCAAGTCTCCATAAGAACACTTATGGGCCTGGGAGTCCCTGAGAGGACATGTTCACCTGAAGGCTGTGAGCATGAAGCTTCCCCACCAGCAGTGAAGCAGTAGCTCATTCTGGTCTGGATCAGGGCATTCCCTTAACATCCTGGCTGGTGTCTATCCCTGCATGTGCTGACCTGCATACTGACTGCCTGCCACTGTCTCCTTTCACCGTTTAGACTTTCAATTCCTCTAGGTCAAGGGCCCTGTTACATCTATCTTTGCATGGATAAATCTTGATTCCTTCCAGTCCATAATCCACACAGCAAAGTAATCTTTCTAAAATCCAAACCAGAGTCTATTAGCCTCCTTAATATTCAAGATGTTTAAGGCCCTGCTTACCTTTCCAGCTCACCCCCTGGCCATTCTCACACACACATACTGCCTTCCAGCTCCTCCCAAAATACTTGGCGTTCCTGCTCTAGCCTGTTGCTCCTGTTTCTTCAGCTCCCACCTGTCCTTTCCCACTCCCATTCTCCTGGGGCAGCTAACCCCCTCCATTGCAGCTGTCCATCTCCCCTGCTAGCCTCTGAGCTATGGGAAGGGTAGAAATCGCATCTCCTTCATCATCTCCTTCATCACCGTGCCCCACTCAGTGTCTGCACACTAAACAAACTATATGTTGAATAAATAAAGTTTGCTATAGTCTACTCAAATGCACAACAGCATTCGTTTGCATTTTCCATGGAAGGCTATAATATACCAAAGTGTTTAAAAATGTCACAACCCGTGTATGTGATCGTGAAGTCTTCAAGACATCTGACAGATATATTTCAAATTACTCAAATGTATCCAATCTTGTTCTTTCTGGATGTGGTTAACCTTGTAAACAGAGGTTGTAATCCATTTGTAAAATTCCTGAAGTCAGTCAGGACTTCCTTTTAATAGCATCTCTGAGTCAATCAGCCCGCACCAAGGTAGCATAGCATTACATTAGCGTTGGTGTTTACAAGTGATTCTGTTCTGCCCAGATTTACAGATCAAATCCTACGTAGGAATACTGCACAAAGGTAAAGTCCACAGTGGCTCACATTGCTAAAATAAAAAGTTTAAGAATATTAGTGCCAGTTTCTTTTCTGAATTTCTTTCCTTCTAAAGCTCTCTTTCTCTTTTTGCCTCTTTGATTTTGTTAAGTAGGCACAGGGCCCAATGTGCACCCCAGATATTTTTGACTTTGAAGGCAAACATTTGGTAGCTGCCCCATCATTTCTGTATGAGTCTGGGATAAACGTAATCATAAACCTATGACATTCACCACCTCAAATTTGTAAACAAAGTGTAATCTCTTCCAACCTTTTTTTGCCAGTGCCAACGCAGTGCTGCCTCATGGTATCTTATTCTAGAAAAGGTGACCTACAAGGAAGTTTGAAAGTGTTACTGTGTATTCTTTAATGGCTAAACAGAGAAGTAAGAAGAGAATAAGTCTTAAATCCAGACCTTACCATGGTATAGAGAGGGATAAATGTAGATGGCATAATAGCATGAAGAAATCTCTCCACATTCTTTTGAAAAATGAACCACCTTGAGTTGACGTGTGCTCGCATCTGCAATAATGCAAGAGTCTTAAAGAATACCTCTAACTAGGAACCTTTATTTCTTTACTAGTTATTAGTACTGTTCATTCCTACTCATCACAATGCTAGACACAAAGCACTGAAATAAAACTTATGTCTATGATAGTTATTCCTAATCCTTTTTATTAAATGTCTGCAGTATAGATAATACCTTGATAATGTACAGCAATTACGCAAGCTCATAGAACAGAGTCAAACCACTCACCTCTATATAATTGTACATGGATAGATCTGAAACTGCATGGTCATCTGGAATTCTAAGTCTTGAGAATTCAGGAAGACATAAACCTAGAACCAAGTTAATTAATATATCTTTCCAAAACAATGTATAAAAACGTGCTAAACTCTACACACATCAAATTAAAAGATAGCTTCACCACCAATGTTCTCTTTAATCCTTTGAAACTATGGATTACTGTTCTGTGTGACCAATGGTCTATGATTTCTGAGCTATCCACACAGACCATTCCCTGTGTGATTAAATAAAACTTACGATGAGTTAATATATATTACACTTGAGTAGGAAAATCATGTATGTATGTATGTATGTATGTATGTATTTATTTATTTTGGAGAGGTTTTTGCTATAGGGCACGTGCACTCGCCAGAAAGACAGAGAAAGACAGAGAGACAGAAAGTGAGAAATCACCCCCCCGGGAGGATGGCCATGCCGCAATCCCTTTTCCTCCAGTCTCTTCTCGGGATCTTGGGCACACACACACACACGCGCCCGGCATGATTTTAAGTCACCAGGTCTGGGACTCAAACTGCCGTCGACTACATGGGAGTCCAGTGACATAGCCATTACGCTAACTGTAGGTCCCATCATTTCTTTATTTCACAAATTGGAAACCATTCATATAAAATATTGTAATGGGTCCTCAGTCTCCCTTAGAATTTTCTACTCTCTTCTTCATGCTCCTTTGGTTCCCTGCGCACAGTCGTTTCCTTGCACCCAGGACCTTGTTAGCCTACCCAGCAGTTTTACCATTGTTCTGTGAGCTCCCAGGGAGCAGGCTCCATGTGTTTTTCACATTTGAAACCTTATCCTGATATATGGCAAATATCAAATAAATACTTGAAAAATGGATGTCAACTGGTGGTGCTCTCACATAGCAACCAATCGACTCTAGTTATTAGGGTTGCCATTTCTAAAGTCTGAAAACCTGAGTTTGGGTCCCAGCTTCACCAATTTCTAGTTACATGTTTTTTGAGCAAGCTACTTAACCATCTCTAACTTTTCATTCCTTGGTTGTAATGTGAGGACAGGAACAATATCTATGTCTTATATTTTTTGTGAGGACCAAATGAAAACAATGCATTTAAACCTAGCAAGATATCTCACACATATCACATGTTCACTGATAGTAGCTATGGCTACTATTCACAATTACTTTATCTTCATTATCTAGGACCCCCAAACCAGCATGCACAGTTGTTCTGGTATATTCTTTCATCATGTGCAAACCAATCACATAAGGATTAAGAAGGCAGGAGGTAAAATCTCTGGATCCTGAGCATTTAAGTGAGATGACTAGGAAACTCACAGAAGAAATTGACCCTGGAACTTGTCATCTCTGTAGATACAGGCATGAGTCTGGCGACACAAGCTTTTTTTTTTTTTAATGTCAGCCTTTTTTCTTTTTAAAGTATTACACCAATTATTTAATTTAGTCTTCACAACTCTCTTAGGTTGATGTCACTATTTCCACGATATATAATAAAAAAAATTTTTAAAAACCCTGAGTCTTCAGTAAGATTAAGTGACTTGCTCAAGGTCATACAGCTAACAAACTGGTGAATCAGGTCTTAAATGTGGGTCTAAATTTAAGTCTACATCTCTAGTCTATCCCTTCCGGAAGCAGGTTGAAATGTAGAGGTAACCTTTGAGGACATGTGGTGCAGGGAGGCAGGCAATGGTTATCCAGTTCTTAGGCTTTTGTTTCCCATTTCTTTATATATTTTTTCTTTATTTTATATATGTGTGTGTGTATATATATGTCCTTATATATGTACATATACACATTTAATTTAATTCTATAATTACATATAAACATTTAAAATTTCAATATTTGAAAAATTAATATATTGGCTGAATTATTTCTTTTTATGCTAGAGAACATGTGTGCTTTCATGTGTGTGCACATGTGCACACATGAGAAAGAGAGAGAGAGAGCAACACAATAAAGTTTCAGAATCTGGGGTGCCCATGTGCATGCCCAGTGTGTTTCTAGGCTGACCTGGGGAATCTAAACCCTTGGTAGGCCCCTTGCCTTACAGCAATGCAGTTTGGGCAACTTACTATGGACTGCACCACCCAGGCTGGTCCTGGCTGGATCAATTTTAATCAAAAGGCAAATGGCAATATCAGATGAGGATCTTTGATAAGTCAAGAAGCAAGAAAATACTGGTATGTAGAAGAGTGTTTCTGAGGCATACTGTAAGAGATGCAGGCAGGTGTGGTACCTAAGTTGAAAAGAAGAAAGTAGCACATCTTGACCTAGCTTTGGCAATTTAAACTTTCATCATTGTATGGGTCATTGCATAGACCTCCATGCACAAACTCTAAAAGAAACTGTTCCCCTCCCTGGGTGCTCATTTTCTGATTTGGGCAACAATAGTGACATAGTAAAATTGATCATCCTGAACAGGGGGAAATGCATCATGTGTTTGTGATCAGTGAGGATCAGAAATAGGTCAACAACTAATCAACAGAACTAGTCTATGGCCAGGTGAAAAATTTTACTTACAAAGATTATTATTAAATTTATCCATTAACTCATCAAATACTAAGCAGTCTTCAAATCCCTGAAACAAGAAAAAAATGGGAAAAAATAAACTGGAAATAACAAAATCTCCTCAGCAATTTTGGATAGACCATCCATCAGTGAACATAGACCGTTTATCCTCAGCCAGAAACCAGCAGCTGAGTTGTCACCTTCCATTAATCTATAGTTATACAGGCTCATCAACTGCATGCTTGATGATATTGACTTTGCCCAAATAATGATTTGAAATTTATCAAAATTTTAAGTTACTCTTGTAATTTTGATGGATTCCATTGCTTCTTAGAGAGGGATAATTATATAGTTCTCCATGAGTTTTAGAATTATATTTAAACTATTCATACCATTCATGTCTTTTAGATTCCTACTTAGAGCAATTTAATAATAGGATAAAAACCATTCCCATATTAATTTAATTCCTACAACGCAAGATTAAAGCAGATTTCCAATATCAAGAAATTTACAAAATTAGTAAGGTACTGTGCTAAATGCAGTGAGGAATAAGAAAATCGAAAGCTATAGATCCTGGTTGCTAGGTACTCAAACTACAGCATTAGAGGCAATATAAAGACGTGTAAAGGTAAAATAGTTTGATAATAGTTAAAGGGATTATACCCAAAACAAGTAAATTTACTTGTCAAATAAATTATACAGGTTCTTAAGGTTACAGTAATTTAGAAATGGGTGATACCATGTGGGGTTACAATAACAGTTTTAAATTCATGATTCATTCATTTACTCTCCACAAGTCTCTGAATTAGGTAATATTAAAATTCCAAATTTATAGATGAGAAAGTAAATGATAAAGTTAGCAAGCTGTGCAAGTAAATCCTGGGTCAAGATTTGAACCAGGCATTCTAAACCAAATCCTAGGCATTTATTCATTATGCTACAATTGATGTCTTTTTATGTTTTTAGAAAACAAAATGTTTACCACTGCTTTGTGGAAAATATAACTTATTAGAATCATAAGTTATTTTTACATAGATTTTACATAGATTACATATCCTAATCACTAAAACAATATATGACTAAAGCTATTGTTGCTTGTGTGTGCACACGCACTTACATGCACACACAATTAGCTTAGGATTCCTTGATATTAATGTTCAATATTTGAATATTATTTCTTTTCTGAAATTTCTTTCAAGCTAGAATAGTAAAATTTCCTTAAAGGCAGAAGTATTTAACTTCTAATCAGTTTTATTTTACCCTGTCAATTATGTTTCTCTTTTCTTTGGAAAGAAACAGAAGAATCAAGTAATTTAGGATTCTTTTTCTTTCTTTTTGGGGGGAGGCTAACATTATATACTTATGCATAGTTGCTAGAAAAAGATATTGTAAAATTAAATCCTAAATTGCTGATAGCCAAGTTTCCCAAGGTGCTGCTACATTTTCTAACTTAATAGAATATTATATTATGTGTTATGTTTTCTTTAATATTGAATTACCAAATTAACTAATCCTAATCCTAACTAGAGTTGGAGATTGATTAAGTTAAACAACTATGACTGTTGAGTTGAGTATGTTCTTGGGATTATATGGGGATAGTTTTAGACATATTTTTAATTTAAGACTGATTACTTGAGATCGACCACAAATATTTCAGGGACTTACATGGGGAGAAAGAACTTACCGCATTCATTCCTTGCCCAAAGAATGGCACTATGGCATGAGCCGCATCTCCCATTAGTACACAATGTGACTTAAAGTGAAAAGAAGAGCACTTTACAGATATCATGGGCTGAGCAGGCAATAGAAAGAAATCATTTGCCAGGGTTTGCCTTCAGAAGAAAAAC
Source organism: Tupaia belangeri chinensis (assembly GCF_000334495.1). NCBI lineage: Eukaryota > Metazoa > Chordata > Mammalia > Scandentia > Tupaiidae > Tupaia > Tupaia belangeri. The sequence continues at coordinate 8,865,851 of NW_006159534.1, read as the reverse complement.
ACCAGAATGTAAAGATAGTAAACTGTGTATTAAATCTTGAACTTTTTCAGAATTATTGACTTTATTACCACTCTATTTTATTTAAAAATACACAAGACTATCAGGAAGAAAACAGGAAAGGGAAAAACTGAAGTTTCTGAGTCCCCAAATGTCCATTATTTTAATTACCTTCCTAATTTACAGCAAGGGTAATCACATCCAGAAAGAACAAGATTGGCAGCATTTGAATAACTAGAAATATGTCTGTGTCAGATGTCATGAGAACTTCACTATCATGCACATGGGTTGTGAAATTTCCACTTTGGTGATTTAGCCTTCCATGGAAAATGAAAACAAGTGCTGTTGTACAATTGAGTAGATGATAGCAAACCAAAATTAAAAGTAATGTGAATCCTTATCTATTTAGAAATGGATAATAGTGAGCAAACTAGTATTCAGGAGGGTTGGAATATGGCAGTCAAAGGGTGCAACATTTCAGTTAGACTGGAGGAGTAAATTTAAGAGACCCATAGTGCAACATAGTATTTGTATAGCATCTACAGGAGTTTTGTGAAAGCTGTATATATACCGACTGTACATACCCGCAAGAAATAGTCATGGGAGAAGTTTGAAAAGTAAATAAGGGGTAATTTTTGTATGCAGACAGGTATTTGTCTTCAAGGTTGCAGAAAGAAAGATCAACAGAGATGGAAGTAGTCTGTAGGAAAGGGTGCAAAGCAGCAATTTTTAAAAGACCTGACATGGACCAGCAGTAGGTTGTCCCTTTTACATAAATAATGATTTCATTTTCACAACTGACCTAAAACATAGATATTCTGATACCTATTTTAAAGGTAAGACTCAAGGCAGCGGGGGACAGAACAGTATTACAAAGTTCCTCTGCTGTAGACTGGATGTTCATGTTCATGTTGAAATCTTTTTTTTTTTTAAGAGGTTTTTGCTATAGGGTGTGTGCACTCACTAGAAAGACAGAGACAGAAAGTGAGAAATCACTCCCCACAGGGTATGGCTACAATGTAATCCCTTCTCCTTCATTCTCCTCTTGGGATCATAGGCACGCACACACGAACACCCCGCGTGAGTTTAAGCCACTGGGTCTGGGACTCGAACTGCAGTTGACTACATGGAAGTCCAGAGACATAGCCATTACTCCAACTGCTAGTCCTAGTGTTGAAATCTTAATTCCCAATCCGATGGCATTTGGAGGTGGGACTTCTAGGGATGGCTAGGTAAAGAGAGTGGACCCCCCTCATGAATGGTATTAGTGCTCTCATTAAAAGGGCTGCAGAGAGCTCCCTCACCTCTTCTGCCGTGTGGAAGACACAATGAAGACATGCCAACTACCACCAGGACAATAATGAGCACTGTCCTCACCAGACACCTTTCTCTGGGCCCTCACCAGATACCTAACCTGCAAATGCCTTGATCTTGGACTTCTCAATCTCCGAAACCATGAGAAACAAATCCTGTCATTTAAAAGCCATCCACTGTGCAAATGTCAAAGTTCATGTAGAGGATGGTGTTGACACGAGTCAGGAGAGCAGCAGACAACTTGTACATTTAGCTATTCATTGTGGGGTTGTAATATGTGCAGTTCTTGTGCTGAGTGATTTAAAACATGATCTCAGTCTCACAACAACCCTTTGGGGTAGGTACTATTATTTATGAACACTGTGCCATGAGAAGCCCAGGACATAGGGAAGCTTTGTGGCTAATATGTGGTGAATCTGAGACTTGGAGCTGCCAGATGTATCTGCTGTGCCAAAGATTTGTGTACCATCAGTAGAAGGAAGCGCAGCCAATCTCCATGGCACACCATACCCCTTGGAGCCTGCCCATGATACATAAAAGCCTGGAGACATTGGTGACTCATCTTTCCAGGAGAAACTGGCATGAAACTAGCATGAGTATTTCCTGCTCACAGCACAACATCCACTTAGACTTTTTTTTTCCCATGTAAATTTCTGTGCAGGTCAATGTATGATTCATCACATTGAACAACATTGAAATAAGGTTTGTATACTTTGTATTTAGAATTACTCCAACCAATCAAGCACCATATCACATCTTGAAACTTACTTTCCAATTAGAGGGATGGCGTCTGGGAAGTACTTCTGGAAGAAATTCAGCACATCGCTACTGGTTAGAAGTTTGTCGAACTCTTCGAAGGGCATGAACAAAGTGCATGTGAAAGATTTGTTCTGTGACAAGAAGAGGACAGTATGAGACAGAACAGGGGAACAGGCAATGCTAGCACTACAGATGGCATAGGAAATATTAATTATAATTTTGCATTATCAATGCAAATTTATAAACCAAGGAGCTCTCTGAATGAACGTGTAAGCAGACAGGAAGTCACTGCCATTACTCTTCTCACTCCCTCAGAAAAGCTTTGCCAAATGCCTGAGGTGCTCCCCACTTCCTTGGGCATCAGGAGAGTTTCTACACTGTGATCTCTTCATTTCTACCAGGCAAACACTAGATTATCAGATTATTAGCTGATTGGCTGGATTTGCTTCCTCCTCTTCTTCTTCCTTTTAAGACAGTATTAACAGGCAGTGAACTCCAGGACAGGCAGAAGCAGAAAAATGACAAACCAGGGAAACAGTTCTGTCTGTATTGGGCAAAAGCCTGTGAAGTCTAATGAAAGAAAAGCTTTGCTCTGCTTTGATAATGTATATATTCCAATGTCCCACAGACGTTAAAGGTTGGAAATGTTTTTCTAATATGTAGCCAAAATCGTTCTGGTTTTACTAGAGGTCAACTCCTACACTGTCTTTGGTGGAGATGAGAGACATCATCACACATAAACTTCTGTAATTCGTTCCTATCAGTTAAATCCCCTTTCCAAAGTAAATTATTGGGGGAACCAGCAGTTAGCGTAATGGCTATGTCGCTGGACTTCCACGTAGTCGACTGTGGTTCACATCCCGGACCCGGTGGCTTAAAACTCACGCCGGGCACGTGTGCATGCGTGCCCAAGATCCTGAGAGGAGAATGGAGGAGAAGGGATTGTGGCGTGACCATCCCCCCTGGGGGGTGATTTCTCACTTTCTGTCTCTATGTCTCTGTCTGTCTGTCTGGCGAGCGCATGCGCCCTATAGCGAAAACCTCTCCAAAAAAAAAGAAGAAAAAAATAAAAAATAAATTAAAAAAAAGTAAATTATTGGAATTCCTTCAGGATTTTCCTCAGGAATCCCAAAGTTTCAAACTATAACACTAAATAGATTAAACAATAAAGAGATCAATTAGGTATACACATACTAAGTACAGAAGTAAGTAATAAAAATCTCAAATTATAAATGCAAAATTACAGTTGATATATTCTCTATTACCGTATTAGGAAGTGCAATCATCATGAAGGTATTTCTGGGCCAAATATGTAGATAATTGGGTTCCATGGCATACTGCAGGAAAAATAAGATGCTGGATTAGTGCATTAATATAGCGCATCTATAGATCTGACTCCACTTTGTAATTGTTTGTGCAGTAATTTAAACCATTATCATATGCATGGTAATATGCACACCTATTGCTACAATACATAAGGTAGAAGTTGTGTTAGGAAATACTTTTTTTTTTGGAGAAGTTTTTGCTATAGGGCACATGTGCTCACCAGAAAGACAGAGAGACAGAGAGACAGAGAGACAGAAAGCGAGAAATCACCCTCCGGGGGGACGGCCACACCGCAATCCCTTCTCCGTTCTCCTCTTGGAATCTTGGGCATGCACGCACATACGACCAGTGTGAATTTAAGCCACCGGGTCCGGGACTCAAACCATGATCGACTACATGGGAGTTCAGCGACATAGCCATTACACTAACTGCTGGTCCCGTGTTACGAAATACTTTGAGTTCTAGCTTTATAAACTCACCTTAGTTGAGTTTTCAATACCAGATACAATTCAAATTTTGAGAACATGTTATAATAAGATGTCTTCTTTCTCTCTCTTTTCACCCCCCTAAACATGTACATCTACATGTATGTGTGTATTCGCACATACATAGCTTCAGTTGATGGTTAATTGTACAAGCTGTCTGGTTTGTCATCTGCTGTTCCCCTGACCCATGTCAACACCACCCTCCATATGGACTTTGGTATTTATTCTCACTCAGTGTCTCTTCTCTCAGAGGCTCTCCTCCCTGAAAACAGTTTCCACCTCCAGAGGGTATTCCTTTAACGTATTTTAAAAACGATGTTATGTGTTACTGTGCTTCTCTGGCACTAGCCTCATCCATTTCATAATTACTCTGTCCCCTGATTACATGATTTTGCCTGTGCTTGATTTGATCTCGTGTCGTTTTGTTCTTCATGACCTTTCCAGTAGGACAAGATGTGGAGGTGGCAAACAGTGCTATTGATGATCCAGATCCTGTAGGCCTAGAATAATGTGTGTGTGTGTGTGTGTGTGTGTGTGTGTGTGTGTTAGTTTCTAACAACAGAAAGTAAAAATCTATATTTTTTAAGATGAAAAAAGTTAAGTTAAAAAAAAAAAAGAAAAGTTAAAAAGAAAAAAGCTTACAGAATAAGGATATAAAGAAAAAAAAAATAAGGACCAACTGGTGGCTTGGTGGTTAAGGTGGGTGGATCCCTCTTGGCTGACTACAAGGTTTGAGTCCTAGCCCCAGTAGCTTGAAAAACATGCCAGGCATGCATGTGAACATGCCCAAAATCCTGAAAGGTGGGAGAGCTGGAGAAGGTATTGCAGTATGACCATCTCCCACGGAAGTGCTTTCTTACTTTCTCTCTCTGGAAAGCATGTGTGCCCTCTAGCAAATTAAAAAGAAAGAAAAAGAGAAAAAGAAAGAAGGAAGGAAAGAAGAAAGAAAAAAGTTTCGCACAGCTATGCAATGTATATTTTAAGCTAAGTGTTATTACAGAAGAGTCAACAAGTTTAAAAATCAAGAGTTAAAGAGCTAAAAATTAGGAAGTGGGTGGGGGCAGCATGTGGAGTTGTGACTAAAGTGCTAAACTCCCACATGGCTGACCATAGCTTGAGTCCCAGACTCAGTGTCTTGAAAATCACACTGGGTGCAAGTGTGTGCATTTGTGCCCCAAATGCCAAGAGGAGAATGGATGAGAAGGATCCCAGCTTGGTCATCTCTCCTGTGGGATGATTTCCCACTTTTCTTCTCTCTCTCTGGTGAGCATACATGCCCTATGGCAAAAAATCTAAAAAAAAAGAAAAAAAAACATTAAGTTTATAAAGTAAAAGAGTGGGTATATCAAAGAGAGATATCCCTTGAAGGTAGTGGTAGGGGCTCTCACCTTTCGCTCTCTGTCTCTCTCCAGCAAGTGCATGCACCCTGTGGGAAGGGAAAGGAACTGGACCCACTTGAAAACAATAGTGAACACATTTTAAAAAATCATTTTGCCAGAGGATATGTGTGCTCACCAGAGACATAGAAAGAGAGACAGAGAAAGAGAGAAAGCAAAAAGCATCCCTTCCCCAATAGGAGCCTTGTCATGCCACAATCCCTTCTGTATTTCTCCCTCTCTTTGGAATTTTGGCGCATATACCCACACACCAGTGTATTTTCCAAGCTGCCAAATCTGGAACTTGAACCATACAGCCAGCTATATGAGATCCAGCTGCCCCAACCACCATGCCATGATCCGACTTTTGAATACATTTTTGACCTGGAGTAAAAAATAGAAAGCAGGGACCAGCAGTTGGCATAATGGCTATATGGCTGGACTCCCCAGTAGTCGACTGAGGGTCGAGTCCTAGACCTGGTGGCTTAAACTCCCACTGTGCCCCAGATCCC
>NW_006159534.1:8804768-8859940 GCF_000334495.1 Tupaia belangeri chinensis | reverse complement strand
AAAAAAAAAAAGGGGCAATGCAATGTTAAATAGAAATTTGACTGACTGACATAGTTCATTGGTATGTAACACCACTAACTCAAACTAACTAGCTAGTTTGTACTAGACTTGTTTGCTTTTGACAATCTAAAAATTTGCATACCACTTTATTTACTTCCAGTCACATATTGTTTATTTTTGATTGTTTAGGTTTTTGCGAAAGGGCAGGTGCACTCACCGAAGACAGACAGAGACAGAAAGAGAGAAAGTGAGAAATCATCCCCCCCACACAGGGTGATTGCCACACTGCAATATTTTCTCCTCCGTTCTCTGGGATTTTGGGCACATACATACACACACCACATGTGATTTTCCTTCTTTTTTAAATTTAACTTTATTTATTTATTTTAATTTGACCAGGCAGGGACAGAGTGTATGTGAGAGAAAGAGAGAGGGAGAGTGAAAACACAAGCCACCAGGTCTGGGATTTGAGCCGTGGTCAGCCATGTGGGAGTCCAGCGCCCCCAACCACCACATCACCTGCTGGCCCCCAACCACATGTGATTTTCAATCCATTACATCTAGGACTCAAAGCACAGTCAACCATGTGGAAATCCAGTACCTTAAACACTGTGCTACCTGCTGGCCCCAGTCACATATCGTTTAATAATGGGAACCTGAGCATGAAAAAAATACAATGAAAATATCTTTGTAATAGCTTACTCATCATTTCATTTAATAATCGTCATTTGAATTAATCATAATTGTAAGAACTCTGGATTGTCAGTAGGCTGGAGAATTGATTTCCAACTTTTTTTTCTCTCAAGAAATCAGAAACAAATTATACTATCATTTAATATAAACTCCCTGTTTTTTTTCCAGAAGAAAGGTTGTAATTTCTTTCTTTTGCACTTAGGAAAACATAATAAAAATGTAAGGAGTGAGAGTGATATTGTTAAAGAGGTCCTTGTATATCCAATGTATTATTCATTACAGAGTTCTTGTGGGAAAACTCAACATTGATCAAGACATATCACTGAGAACCACTCAGCTTCTCCACTCATCTGGGAGGAGAGTTGTGGAAAGGGAAGGACTTACATCTCCATTCTTAGGTGGAATAGTCAGCTCCATGTACCCATGAGGAATGTATTGCTGACTATAATCAAAGCGAGGCTTCTTCATGAGGTGAGCTCTGACAGTTGAATAGGCTCCATCACATCCTACAATGAGGTCATAAGTGGCATCTTTTGAAACTTTGTCAGATCTGAAAAATAGAATGAGCCATCTAAAAAAAATGATCTGGTGGTGAAAATAATGTACCTCTACTTGGGTATAAAAAGTAGTGACTCACTGGGTAACTCAGAAAATTTACACGTCTGACTTAAGCTTTGAGTCAAAATATATAAAAGTAGGATGAAAACACTTGGCCCGGTCATGCTTATGAGAATGAGAACGTCCCATATCATACTGATTAATGAAAGCATGCTAGATCACAGAACTGTGAAAAGGAGATGTGCTCTCTGCATGAAGGAAGAGAATCTTGAAGAGAGGGTAGGGTGTTCCAAGTGTGTAAAGGAACAATGCATTCATATATTCCAAAGGCATGAGTGAGTGTAAGAACAATGACAGGGATTTGTGACTGGGATTTTCTAGGAGAAGGATCAGAAGGAAAGGTCAAGACATTAATACAATGTAAGGAGGAAAATAGAGGAGGAGAGAAGCTTGGATAATAGAAAAAAGGTTTAAATACCAATGCTCCTTGCCTTATGTTGGGATTGTATTCTGATAAACCCAATATGAGTTGAAAATACATGTAACAGGTGACGGCAGGTGGCATGGTGGCTAAGGGTGCTGGACTCCCACATGGCTGACTGTGGTTTGAATCCTGGATCTGGCGGCTTGCTTTCTCACTTTTCCTCACTATCTTGCTATGTCCTTCTCTGGTTAAATTAAAATAAACAAATAAATACATAAGGTTAAATAAAATAATTCTTAAAAAAAGACATGTAACACACCTAACTTACTGAACAGCATAGCTTAGCCTAGCCTATCTTAAATGAGCTCAGAATGCTTTCATTAGTCTACAGTTGGGCAAATTCATCTAACACAAAGCCTATTTAATAATAAATTAATGGCCTGGCCACAGTGGCACAGGCAGTAGGGAACTGTTCTACAATGCTGGAAGCCATGTGGAAGACCCAGGTTCAGATCTCAGGTTGACCTGAATGTGCCAGGTATAGGAGCAAACCTGTGATCTTGCTGGCTGGAAGATTGGGGGAAAAAGGAGAGTGCTGGCTGGAAGATTGGGGGAAAGAATAGAGTGAGACTCAGATGAAGATGTCTGTCCCTGTTTTATTTTTTTCTGTTCTCTTTCTCATGGAAGAAGTAAATAAATAAACTTTTAAAAATAGTGTTGAATACTCATATAATTTATTGAATATTGAAAGTGAAAAAACAGAATGGTTGCATGAATATTTGAAGTATGGTTTCCACTTAATGTATATCACTTTCACCTATTGTAAAGCTGAAAAGTCCCAAATCGAACTATTGTAAGTTGGGTACCGTCTGCATTCTGGCTAAAAAGGAGGACATAAATTTTTACATTGAGAAGATGGTGTATGAAGAGTGGTACTATATAAGAAAGTTTACTTGGCAGTTTGGAGTGGTGGCAGAAGAGAGGAAAACAGGAACGCGATGATAGTAATAACATGTGTATGGGGATGAGAGCTGGAAGTACCGTCATGCTGCAGAAATAAGGAAGACAGACTCTGAAGCCAACAGGGAGTCAGAATGCCTGGAAAGTGTTTTTATATTTAACAGAAAGGAATAGAAAAAAGGATACATCACAAATAATTCTAGTTATTCAAGAAATAGTACAAGAGAAGTCAAGAAAGGAACTGGCTCGGAGAGACATGGATGTTTAATAGAAAATTGACATTAGTTGATTAAGATTTTTGAGGAGGGTTGAGAATGATAAGAGAAGATTCGACAGAGCCAGGAGGTATGTGGTGGTTAAGGCACTGGGTTTCCACATGGCTGATTGCAGTTTAAGTCCCAGAGACAGTAGTTTGAAAATAATGCTGGGAATAATAATAAATAATAATAAAAATTTTAAAAAGAAAATATTTGAACAACCTCTAAAAAAAAAGAAAAAAGAAAATCATGCTGAGTGTGTGTGTATGTGTGTACCTAAAAATCCCAAGAGGAAAATGGGAGAGAAAGAATTGTGGCATGGTCATCCCCCCTGGGGGGTTTGTTTCTCACTTTCCCTCTCTGTCACTCTCTGGTGAGCACATGTGCCCTATGACAATAGCAAACAAACAAACAAAAATAGTCTTGACTAGAGATGTTCGTTTTAGAGGCATGAGTTTATATGTTGAACTCATGACATATCCTAACAGTAGGATATGTGACTTGAGCTTTTCAACGTAATAGAACCAGCTATGGAGAGGCAGAAAAACAGCACTGAGACGAGGACAGGAGAAGCAGGGTGGTGGAGAGTCATCTTTGTCGAAGGAGGAGAGAGTCTTAAGTAGAGCATGGTCACCCATGTGGGATACTGTGGGAAGATGAGTAACAAGAGAATTAGTAAGAATCACTGACATTGGTGTTCAGAAAGTATCCAAGACCTATTTCAATCCAAAATTTCTTGAATCTAGAAACCATTTGAAATTACCCTTTTAGTAATCATTTAACTATTTCAAAAGAGCCAAAGAACAAAGTTTACAGATACAGCTCTCTACTCTAAGCTTTCACCCCCGGAGTCAAAAACCTGACCCGTGATTACCCAAGCACTGTGATTTTTCCTTCTTCAAGAAAACATTTCAACAGCCTGTGGCCAAAGTGCACTTTCGCATTGGGGTATTTTTCAACAGCTGAGGAAACAAAGAAAGAAAGCAAATAGAAATGAAATTTCAATGCTTACTTAGGCAAAAAGAATATTTATCATTTCCTGGGAACGGTATGATATGTATTTTACATTTATCCTTAGTGGTGTAAAAACACATGGATTAGAATGATCATTGGACAATTGTGTGGCCAAAATTCTAGTCTAATTTGTTAGTAAAATAGATGACTAAAACCCAGCTATAGTCTTCTAAATAAACCCAACGAATTCCATTGTGCACATTCTTCCATTGCTGTAATTATTAGCCACTTTAGAAAGACACCAGCATCATATATTTCAAAAGTTGCTGCTAATATCAGGCTTTCCTTGTGATCGAAAATATTCACCCAAGCTCCTTCCCTCATAGTATGTACATCTCTGGGTCTAGTTTTATCAAGTCCCCAGACTCCTGATTCAAGTTGTCACAAACATAGATTATTGGTGCTAAGTTTTTTGGGAAATCCAATACTGGAAGGGGAAACAGGAATAAGAAGCTTTGAAACTTCTCAACAAACAGACTGAAACTTTAGTGCTTTTGTGCCTCGCCTGGTAGGGATATCTAGAATTGAGTTCTGAATTATTAATCATGTTCTTGTTATATTAGTAAAATCTGACTTTGTTCCTAATGACGTTCATGATGAGGCAACATTACAGACTATTTGTTACTCATAAAAGTACAAAGTAGAATGCAGATATTAGGGCTGAAATCAATCTTTGAGATGATTTAGTTCAAATTCCTTCATCTTACAATGCAGATCCTAAGAGGGAAGATTAAGATCCCTGAGATCACAAAGTGAAAAATTAAGGCCCAAACTCAAGCTAGATACATTAATTATAAATAGTATCTTCTATGGCAATTTTTTTTTTTTAAGAATTGACTTTTAAAACAATTAGGCGAATGGGCCAGCAGGTAGCATCATGATTAAGGGGCTGGACTCCCACATGGTCACCTGTGATGTCCTGTTCCTGGTGGCTTGAGAATCATGCTGGGTGTGTGTGTGTACATGCCCCAAATCCCAAGAAGACAGTGGAGGAGGAAGGAGTGATTTCTCACTTTCCCTCTGTCTCTCTCTCCCCAGTGAACACAAAAACTTAAAAAAAAATGGGGTAGGGGAAATGAGCAAAGAGTTCTGACTTACAACTCAGTATTTTTTATATCTACTTCTCCTCATCTCAGGTTTCATCTTCTTTTGTTCTAGTTTGATTTGGGATTTGAAGGTATTTTTTTTTAGGGATATTTTTGCTGTAGGGTGTATGCATTTGTTGGAAAGACAGAGAGAGATAGACAGAAAGTAAGAAATCACCCCCCGGGAAGGATGGCCATGCCATAATCCATTCTCCATTCTCCTCTTGGAGAACTCACCCTACAAGAGTTATTAAGCTGTTGGGTCCAGGATTTGAACCACAGTCAACTATGTGGAAGTCCAGCAACATAACCATTATGCCATCTGCTGGTCTCAAGGATTTGAAGATTTTAAGAGTCTTGGATATGACACTGGAAATTTTAGGATATTAAAATCTGGTCTCAACTGGGCTGGACCGAGGTGTATATCATGCTCGGTAAAGTCTCGATAATCTAAATGATGTATAGCGATTTAATGTATGAATAATAATAATAAATATATAAGTAAAAAATAAAATCTGAAAGACCTTCAAGCAAACGAATTTGTTTTTATATAAGAAAATTTCAACACCTTTGGAGAAATCAGAGTTTGCTTGATACTTGGTAGGGAGTAGGGGATCTTTTAAAAACAAAAGATGTTTGTGGAATAAACTTTATCTTATTTCATTTTTTACATAATATATACTATTACATCCCAAAGACTTTCCCATAGACTATTAGTGTTGGAATATGCTCTTAAAAAAATAAATAAATAAAAGCTGTTTCATGGTCAAAGACAGTAAAGAAGTGACTACTCTGGGAACCAGCAGTTAGCGTAATGGCTATATCGCTGGACTCCCATGTAGTTGACCGCGGTTCACGTCCTGGACCCGGTGGCTTAAAATTCAGGCCGGGTGCATGTGTGTGCGTGCCCAAGATCCCGAGAGGAGAATGGAAGAGAAGGGATTGCGGCGTGACCATCCCCCCTGGGGGGGTGATTTCTCGCTTTCTGTCTCTCTATCTCTCTCTGTCCGTCTGGCGAGCGCACACGTCCTATAGCGAAAAAACCTCTCAAAAAAAAAAAAAAAAAGAAGTGACTACTCTGACCATCTTGAGCTATGCTTCCTGGTCTGCAGTTGCATGTACTTGTTGAATGTTTGCAATATAACTAGTCTGAACTGAGAAGTGTGGCACACACTGGAATTTGACAACTTAGAACCACCTCTCTCCTAAAAAAAAGGAAGAAAATTTCTCATAAGGAAACTTTCATATTGATTACACATAGAAATGACAAAATTTTTTATACAGTAGGTGGCTATATATCCTACTAAAACTATTTCACCCATTTCTTTTTAGATTTTTGACAATGATTTGTATAAAATTTATGATTACGTGCGGCTGTCATTTGTGGCCACATAGTGCACAGTGCTGCTTTAGAAGTTCTACAATGCAAGCTAGTATAATGAAAAAGTCCTGAGAAGTACTGCATGGAAAAAAACAAACAAAAAACGACTTAAAACTTGTTCGAGGTAGGATTTATCAAATGTATTTAACCGCATATCCTTTTTCTGTTTTGTTTTACTTAATGATTATTAACATTCCACAGAATAGTTAACCAGGAAACAATCCTCCATGAATTGCTGATGCAGGGAAATGATTTAATGGCAATGTTTTCAGAGGGGAGGTTGTTTAGTAGAGAGAAACGAGCATCTCATTGACCAAATGTGCAATTCACGCATCTGATGCCTTGCAAAGAAAGAAAGAACTTCACATGACAAACATAGGTTAGGGGTCAAGAAATTCAGCATTCATGTTATTAACACTGTATGACATTTATTAAATTGCATGCTCTACAACACATTCCTAAAAAAAAAAAAAGGGAAACTTCTAATGTGTACACGAAAATTATACCTTTCCCATATTTTAGCTTTTTAATATAAAGAGATGTTTCATATATAATAGTAGAGGCAGAGAATGTAGTAGTTGAATGCATGGACTTTGGAATAAACAGACTTAAGTTCAAATTCAGATTCTACCAATTATTAACAGTGTGAGCTAGGCTTTCTAAGCCTCATTTCACCATCCGTAAAATTGAGACAAAAATAACTTCTACCTTGCACAGTTGTTGAGAGAGTTATGTAAACCGATGTATATAAATCACTTAACATAGTGCCTAGTACCTCAATGAATGCTTGCTGATTTTTTTAAATGTTTTTATGAGAGAAAGTGAGAAATCACCCCTTCTGGAGGGGAGATACCACACTGCAATCCCTTCTCCTCTATTCTCCTCTTGGAGACAAATACACATGCTCACCTGGCATGATTTTCAAGTCACTGGCTCCAGGACTTGAACCATGGTCAGTGACCATATGAGAACCCAGCACCACCTTTTCCATATAGCCTCCAGCATTAAGTAGCAGTGCCTAGACTGTCTGCTCCACCAGCTGGGTTTTAAGCAGAAACCATGTGCGTCTGAGGTGGGCCTAGGCCTGCCCCTTTAACTGGAAGGTCTCTGCCCCAAACCTCTCCTTCCAGTTCAACACCCAGCAAAAAGCCAGAATCCATGTCCATCTGAGGTGGGCCGACGCCTGCCCCTTTAACTGGAAAGCCTTTGCCCCAAACCTCTCCTTCTGGCCCAACAACCAGTGAAAAGCCAGGTAGGGTGATCTTTGTCTTCTTTTTGTCTCTGTCTCTCTCGCTCCCTCTCCCTTTCTCTCAAAAATGTTCTCATATATATGTGTGTGTATGTGTGTGTGTGTGTGTGGGGGGGGGTGTATACATATATTTTTAAAAAATCTGTAGGTTCTGTCTCTTGTGTCTGACTTCTCCTTTCTCTTGCTAATTTCAGAATCCATGTGCATCTGAGGTGGGCCTAGCACTGCCCCTTTCACACATAGTTCTCATTTTTTGCAGGTTTTTTTTTTTTAATTTCCCTTTTCATTGTTTTGTTCTCTCTCTCTCTCTTTTGATCTTTTTCCCTTTGTTTTCTTTCTTTTACCTGACTTTCTCATAATGCTTCTCACCTTCTGCACATTGAGTATCTAGGCAGGTCTAGGTGCACAGTTTTGAAACACCTGAATACTTTTAGGGTCATAGAAAACCTCAACCCCCACTGAACTGCTACAGAAAGGGATAAATTCAGCTTTATAAATCTAAATTAAAGTTCCTTTCTGTGGATACCAAGTTGCAAAACACAGTAGTAGAGGAGAAATAGGCATAGAAGTATCTCACAGTAAAGTGAAGCATATGAGCTGACAGTAGCAGAAGTTGCTAACAAATTAGGCAAATGTGAACATACCCCCAAATGACTAAAAATCAGAGAAGAGTCTGCAAAGTGAGCAGCTGAGAGAGATACGGAGCTGCAGGGAGAGCACGGCTCATCTCCTCAACACACCTCTGAATTCTTAGTTGAAGCCCCACAGCCCAGCCCAGATGCACCTATTCCCTTGAAACTGTGAGGCCTTTGTAATAACCAGTTTCACTGACAAAAGTGCAGGTTGCTTAGTGAGGATCAGGGAAATGGAACTGCAATAATATTGCAGGTCATCTCATTCCACATGCCTCTAACACTCAGAAATAACTCCAAGAAAGTAGGAAGAAACATATAATCCATCAGATGACCAGAAACCACAGCAGAGGCACAAGAAATACGGGAAATCAATAGAATATCTACCCTGCAAGGGGAAAGAACAGCCCTTCATCATCCACAATCAGTACAATGGAACTCCTGGAAATGTCAAATAAAGATTTTAGGACCTCATAGTGACAAAGCTAACCGAGATGCAAGAGAAGAGAGACAATGAACTCCAGAAGATGTAAAAGAAAAGAGACAATGAGTTTCAGGAGGTGAGGAACCTCTTTCATGATCTGAAAGAGGAAATACACACCATAAAGTAGAATCAAATGGAACGATTAGAGATGAAGGCTGTAATACAGTAAATCAAAATCTCCCTTGAGGGTATTAAAGGCAAATTAGATCATGGAGAAGACAGAAACTCTGACCTAGAAAAATTCACCAGAAACTGAGAAAATAACCCAAAAAATGAGAATAATATACGAGTAATACTAGATACCACTAGATACTGAAATATCCAGATAATTGGTATCCCAGAGGGTGAAGAAACTAATCAGGGCATTGATAATCTATTCCATGAAATCCTGGAAAAAAACTTTCTAAATCTAGAGAGGCATTCAAATATCAAGACCCAAGAAATACAAAGGACCCCCACAGATAATCAACCCAAGAAGGTCTTCTCCAAGGCAAATCATAGCCAGATTGACCAAAACCACAGACAGAGATGAGATATTAAAATTGGAAAGAGGAAAACATGAAATTACTTTCAAAGGATCTCCCATCAGGCTAACATTGGACCTCTCATCAGATACAATGCAAACAAAGAAAGAATGGGAAAATATTTTCAAAGTGTTAAGTGAAAAACAATTTCAACCAAGAACACTATATCCAGCAAGATTATCTTTCATATGGAAAAAAAAATACAAAAACATTCTCAGATAAACAAAACCTGAAAGAAGTTACCAACACCTGACCAGCTCTTTGAAAAGTTCTGAAGGGAATACTATCCCAGGAAAACTAAAGACAGACAGACAAACAAGAGAACAACGACAACAAAAAAAGCCAACTTAATGGTAGGGACAAGTTCTGAAATATCAATAATGTTGAATGTTAACAGAAAGTTCAGACCACAGTCACATTGCAAATTCAACAAAAGAGAGATTACAAGAGACTGAACTGGTGAAGTAGAATCCTATGACTTTTTTTTTTTAAATATGGAATGCTTCATGAATTTGCATGTCATCCTTGTGCAGGGGCCATGCTAATCTTCTCCATATCGTCCCAATTTTAGTATATGTGCTGCCGAAGCGAGCACATGACTTTTTTCTGAAACATTACTGATTTTCTCCTATGCTTTGTCTTCCAGATTTAAGAGTTTTTGTTTTCTTTTGAGTTGTTGATAGGTTCAGCAATTTGTTAAAAACAGTTTTTTAATTGAAACATAAACTTTTCTTCCTTCCTGGTCCCTTTGCAATTGGAAAACATTTATGAGCATTCTTATTTTGCGGCAGAATGATTGTTTGCATAAGTTCAATAATACAATAATATCTGTTGCCTTGTATGAGAAATTGTATTCTTATGGGACTTTTTGCAAATAACAGACCAAATTGAGGTTAATCTAATGTTTTTTTTTTGTTTTTTTTTTTTTGCAAATAAGTTAGTTTATACTTCTCTTATTAAAAGGGGGAATGGAGAGAGAAAAATGTTTCAGGAGAAAATTATAGTGCACTTGTCACTAGATTTCTAGTTTTGTCCATACTTTAAGATCTTTAGTGAATCAATAAAATGTGAAAAAAAAAGTTTAGTATGAAAGGGAGGGAAGGGAAAAGGGAAGGAAAAAAAAACTGGTAAAAGTATAATTAACTGATAAAAAATGAAAAACTCTTTGCTGATGATAATGTATATAGTAATATCTTTGTCTTGACAGACATGCATAGTTCTTGTGTTGGAAAAAGAAATGTATGTATACTGTAAAGATGTGATTACATGTAAATAAATTTTAAAAAAAGAATTCAGCACCTTAACCACCAAGCCACTTGCTGACTCTGTTTGCTGTTTGCTATTATTTTTATCTTTACAAATTCAGAGGATGCTATAAAGAGGTGGTCTTACAGTTCACATTGAACTGTAAGAAATGGAATTATGAAGAATACTAAGCGCTATTTTTCAAGTCATCAGTGTATCAACTAGAGTGAACTTCCCCATCACGTTTCTCTTTCCAGTTCGATCCACTTCATTCAACACAACTCAATTGGATTCAAACAGACTTTGCAAACTCAATCAAGGATAGTGGAGAAGTGAAGAAAAAACATGCGAAACTTCCACTTTTCAAAGTTCAGAGGCTGCTGGACTATATTCAAAGGGTTTGGTCTACAAGATAAATACTTGAGGAACTCTTTGCTGGTCATCCATCTGTTTAAGAACAAATGCTCAGAAAGAGAACAAACCATTATGATCTATGTTTACATTTAGTAAAGGCTGCATGGAAGTGATTAAATTGATTATCCAAACTCCGAATTTAATTTACAATGTAGTGACTTTTCTTTTAATGGACAGACCTTTCCCTGAAGTTTCTATTAGTTTAGTAACATTTTTAGTTGCTCAAGGTTATGTTTTATCTTTCATTTTCTTAACTCCTTACAGCCCCTACTCTCCTTGGTTTCCTACTGTCTAATACACAGGAATGTGCAATACCCTGAGGTCTGCAGCCCTCTATCAGTCTCTACACTAATAATTTTTCATTCTTATGCAGTGCAAATTTAATTAAGTCACTTTGCAAATGATGTGAGCATCGACTGTTGTTCCTCTAGACTGTATTCATTATTGAGAGTGAACACTTAGGCCTTCTACTGCCTACGAGACAATGGGAATTCAATATACAGTGAACAAGTGATTTTCATTTAGATCATCTATCAGATGAGGAAGAGACAGAAACCGTGGACTACTTTTTAAGAAGAACTTTGTAATGTACATAGTCTTATTTTTTATAACCCACAGAAAGGGACAGTGAGCCAAGTCCCAGTAAATTACATGACAAGATTATGTGCTTTACTCAAAATGACAACTGGTAATAAAAGAATTGGACTTACCAGTCAGAAGATCCTTGTTTAAATTTTCTCTGCTTATGGAAAGAATATACTGCAAGAAAAATACAGTAGACACTGTTTCTGGAGATTGGACAAATAAAATTCTAAGTTACTCACTTAGCAATAGGAAATATTTAATATTGAGTAGAAGGTTGTAAGCTTAGTTTTATAACCATTTAACTAAGTGGCCTTTAAAAAATACTTTAACCAAATATATATACTACAATGCCCAAGTTTTAACTTATTTCCAAGTTGGACTATAAAAACCAAACCCTTCCCTTCTAGCTAAAATGTCATTTTTACTTTTACTAAGATAGTTTTGTTTAACCACAAACGTTTTTTGGGGGGGGACAAATTTAGCTGTTAGAGAAACTTCTGTAATGACAGTATTACTAGAATAATATCCTATTTCTCAGTAAGGCTATTTTGAAGGCCTTCAGTTCAATGTAAAAGGTGTGCACGTGTGTGTACACGTATGCGTGTGCTGGGTGGTTGTGGTAGGGATGGCGGTTGGCAAAAGTAGAAGCAAACATCACTTGTTTCTGACTTTATAGGACAATTCAGCAAGATTATCCCATAAGATGAGGGAGTTACAGTACTCAGGGGCCACACTATTTTAACAGATCAATTAAAATGGTTCGATGTTAATTTATTTTAAAATCAAAAGAAAAAAATAAGTGCAATAATCATAAATAGAATGGGTCATTGGAAAAGTCATGATGCATTTTTGCATAGAAAAACATAGAAAAAGTACATCATGACTTTCCCAGCAACCTAGTATAATAATAAATCCAGCCTGGATTATAGTCATCTTTATACCAATGTAGTTGTAAAATATACTTTTTAATATTTAGTGTTTTGGGACCAGCAGCTAGTGTAATGGCTATGTCTCTGGACTCCCACATAGTCGACTGCAGTTCACATTCCAGACCTGGTGTGCGCGTGCCCAAGATCCTGAGAGAAGAATGGAGGAGAAGGGATTGTGGTGTGGCCATCCCTCCTGGGGGTGATTTCTTGCTTTCTGTCTCTCTGTCTCTCTCTGTCTGGCGAGCGCATGCACCCTATTAGCAAAAAAAACTTAAAAAAAAATTTAGTGTTTTATAGAAAAAGAAGCCCACGATGACAAAGATATCTATATAGGGGCCATAAAAGTAATAATTCAGCCTTGCAATTTGGGGTGAATGTATTGCATAAAAAAAAATTAAAGCATATGATTATCCAAATTATGACATCACAATATTTTAGCACAAATATGCTAATTAGGAATCTTCACCTCCTCAAAAAGTAGAAGTTTAACACTAACAGCTAAATTTATACTTCTGTAGAAAGAACCTGGTCATACTACGATGATAATAACTGAGGAGAGGCTTCCTGTCTTTGTTATAAATTAAAATAAAAAGAAATCTCTTTATTCCGTGCCTCTAGCTCTGCACTGTTCTAGTTGTGCTTTCTAGTCTTCTGGATCATTAGTCTTTTCAATGGAAACAAAATTTGTTATGCCAAACCTATTAGGAAATGTTCCATTTATAAGATTCTTTTATGTGTGAAAATATTCATTTCATATCAATTGTCAGGTTTGGTTGATGTTTGCATCTTCTGGAAACTGACAGACACCTCAGTCCTGCACGAACATTGGACATCCCTTGTCTTGTCTGTTCTCCAAATCTTGGACAATATTATAGCATCACCTAAAATTTGAATTGCTCCCCTCAAATTACACTCCTCCAACACCTATTCTAAGAGATTGACCTTATAAATGATAAATAAGGATAAGAATAAATAAATCAGGAGCTATAAAGTGGCTTTTATAACTAAAGAGAATACCAGAAAACCTACAAGAGATTAGATATTCTCCTTTGTAGATTTCTAAAGCAATCATTGTAGCATTGACTATCTCAGTTATACGAGGGTACTTTTAAAAGTTTGTGAAAAATAGGATTAATGTACGAATTTACTTTGGCACCAAAAAAATCTTGAATTCATCCATAGTTTTTTCATAGTATGCATTTTCCATGAACTTTTTGAAGATTCTTGGCATAAGGGAAAAAATCATTTATTTCTTCTATTCCCAATGACTTCGGAGGAGAATGTTTCCTATTGAGGGGGTGTTGTTTCTCTATTTTCAGCATAAGAGGTAGGGAGTAAGAATTGGAGAGCTCTGACAAGCTCTATTTTTTAGAGAATGTTTTTATAGGGATAAATATGAAAGCAAGACAGGACCAAGAAAGAAACAGCTGGAGGAGGGCGGCCCGACAAGGGGATCAACAAGAACTTGGGAGGTCAAATTCTGCACATCGGGATTTCTAGATTGTTTGATGTATCATGCCCACTGTCATCTCTTAATGATCCATAGATCTTCTGAAGATTCATGCATCTTTTGTTTTGTTTTTTAAAGAAAAATTTATTTAAGTTTGTTTATTATTATTATTATTATTTTAATCTGACCAGAAAGAGAGAGTGAGAAAGCAAGCCACCAGGTCCAGGACTTGAACTGTGGTCGGTTAGAGAGGAGCCTGAAGACTCAATCACTATGCCACCTAGTGGCTCCTCATGCATCTTCTGAATGAGCGTTGTTTTTGAAAACCGATGAAAAGGGTAAATTATATGCCTGGACTCCCATGGTACACAGTCAATAACAAGTAAACGGGAATACAGAGCCAAGAGACAGAGGGGTCCAACTACTTGGAGATTGAAGCTATCCTGGGGTCAAGGGGTACAGCTGTGAACTTATGAGGTTCAAAGATATTTTATGTGGTTCTTAAAGGGCAAGGAGGTCCCCATGTTTGACTGAGATATAAAACCAATGATGCAAATGAAAAATGAGGGGCGGCTCTAAATTTAGCATGAATTTGGTTCTTAAGAATTTAGAGAAACAGAAGGATGATGAGGGATGGACCATTTCCTCCCTCTTATAAAGTGTTGAAGGCCCCAAGTGGAAACACGCACTAATGCTTTCACCCTTTTAGGGAATTAATGTGCGCTTTCTCTCTCTCTTCCTCTCCCTCACATGCACACAGACACACACACACACACACACAATATTCAGGGTAAAAAGGCCAATTTGGAACTCACGTCCAAGTTGCTCTCCTCATCTAACTTCTCTGATACTGAACCATATCTTACTATTGATATGTCATTGGCTTAATCTCTACAGAAAGGATGAGCAACACTTGGTCTTCCTCAGCACAGTCCATGTTACTACACAATAAGAGTGATATAATTATTATGAATCCCTCACAGTTTAGTGTATACAAACACACACACACACACACACACACACACACACACATATGTATGTAACTAAGCAGTACTGTCCAGGCTCTCAGCACCCATGTTCAGCCAGCAACTTGCCTGTGAGGAAACCTGCCTTCTTGCTTCCTTGATTTCTCATGTGAGTCTATTTCCTTGTCTCTAAAACAACGTGATTGCATTCAATGAATCCAGAGTTGCTAATGACTGTGAGAGTCTGTTTTACTAAAGTGTATTTGGAAGTTTTCCCACCTAATACACTTAGTGCTTAAAAAACGTGCATTTCTTAGAAATCAATCTCATTCCACCTTCCTCCATAAGAGATCAAACCAAGTAGGGATTGGATCGGGACAACTTTGTTTCACTGCCGATTTAAGATTTAAACAAATGTCCATCTCTAATCTTTCTTTCTCTGTGAAATCTTCTCTGAAAACTACAACCTTCCTCTCTCTCTGACCAATTTCCTATTTCTTATCTGAACCATATAGCTAAGCGCTCCTGCCATCACCCAGCGGAAGTCTTTGTGTAATGAACTTGATTTCTGTGCATCCCTCTGGGTTGCATACTCCTCTGTTCTCAGCAGCTAGCAGTGCATGATACACAAGACAATCATTATTGAGTGCCAGATTTATTATGCACAACTCATGCTTGATTTCCACGTGTTAACCTTACTAGCTTATTAAGGAGACAATTCTTTGGTCTCTCCTGTTATACCCAGCTCAATTTGGGGCCAATTACATAGGACATGTTAATTACTTGAAAATGTTTATCTCACTAAGAATGGCTCAGTGGGCTTCTTCCTCCTTCCTTCTATCAGGCATATGTGTTAAGACTTTGTACCTATATTTTCATAATGTCCAAAAAGCAGGTTACTATTTTTAATAAGCTATTAAATAAAAAAAAATTTTATTTGGTCCCCACCCCAAAAGGTGTAATAGAATAATAGAATGTTTTACTTTGAGCCATGTACATCATTAAAAGATAAGCTAAACCTTGATCCTACGAACATATGGGCTTCAGATCTTGTTTCCTAAAGTGTGGTCTCTGAACCAGCAGCGTGAACATCACTTGGAGTTTGTTGGAAATGCCAAACCTCAGCCCTATTGAGTCAGGCTCCTTATTTTACCAAGGTCCCAGGTGAGTATGCAAAGTGCTAATTGACCTGCAATGGGAGCTTTGCAAAGGGTCAGAGAAAAATCTGAATCTCACTGTGTCTCTATGCTCAACAAAAATACTGCTTAGATCCAAACAAAGCAAATTGGGTTTTTTCTGCTCATGGATGTTTGGTGCATTCATTCTCTTCAAGGAAACAAACTCAGAAGGTATACTAGATAAAAACACATCTTCCCCCCAGTTCTGTTTGGTACTGCATGAAAGCTACCAACAACACAAAGCAGGATAATGAATGTTCTTTCATAAACTCTCCATCATGTCTGGCCTCTACTGTTGCAAAATGAATGTAGCACTGGCAGCCTTTCTGATCGGTTCTGTAAATTGTTAGAAACACATCTGGGCAAGAGGTTTAGTTAGGTGAAAACATCAACATCATAAAACATTATGCTTGCCAGCAAATAACATTATAAGCCTCTCTGTCTGATTGAAAAGGAGTCTCAGGCAGCCAGGCCACAGAAGCAGTGCACAGAGGCAAGAAATAAACGTTTAAGGGAAATGCTAATAGCTAAGTCTGTTTGAATGTTTATTAGGGGCTCGGATCTGTTCTGAGTGTCTTCGTGAATTAATTTGCTAACTAATGTATGTGTTCTTAAAATCTAGACGGAATGAGGCAGGCAATGTCAAAGATAGGGCTAGAGAGGAAGGAAGGGGCCCGTAAGTAAGTGGTAGGTACCAGACATCAGACTTCGTTACAATCAATGCACAGTAGGCTCCAGGGTGACCTACCTGAGACTTTGTCCCGTAGGGAATGGCAGACTTTTTTCCTGAAAGAGAGTGAATCATTCTTGCTCTCATGGGAATACCTTGGGATACAATCTGAAATGAAACCAGAAATATTGATTTTAATTACTATAACATAGCAGTGTGCAATAAGATAGATATTGATTGCAAAATGTGATTTTCAAATATTCTTCCCCCCCAAAAAAAAATCTAAAAAATTGTGAAGGATCACGAAAGTCCAGTATGGTAAAAACACATTCAGTGAAAACTATGTTCCTGAAATTTTTAGTTTAGTTGTTTTTTGTTTTATTTTTACTTTAGATCTTGGAATTGACTTAAAGTATATCTAATCTCAGTCAAATATCACAGACTGAGGAAAGTGTTATGTTGTTAGAGAAGTTAAGTGATTTTCTTACAATAACAAAAAGGGTCACCATGAAGTGTAAAACGCCAGGCTTCTAAAATCCACCATAATGTCTTATACTGCTGCTGCTGTATATATGGCTGCTGTTGTATGGAAGACAATTGCAGGAATGCAGATCCACCTGTATTTACTTTTTTTTTTTTTTTTTTTTTTTTGGGAGGGTTTTGCTATAACCAGAAAGACAGAGAGACAGAGAGACAGAAAACGCCCCCCGCCTCCCGGGGGGAATGGACATGCTGCAATCCCTTCTCCTCCATTCTCCTCTCAGGATCTTGGGCACGCACACACATGCTCCTGGCATGAGTTTAAGCCACCAGGTCCGGGACTCGAACCATGGTCAACTACATGGGAGTCCAGCAACGTAGCCATTATGCCATCTGCTGGTCCCTTTTTACTTTTATTATCAATTCAAAGACTCATTGTCAGAGAAAGTATTATCAAGAGAAATATAAGGGGACTTCAAAAAGTTTAGATAAAATGGAACTGAAGTTACGAGTTCATTCTGGTGCAAAATAATTTTGAAATCCACCCACAGTTTTTTCATAATACACATTTTCCATGAACTTTTGAAGGCCCTGTGTATATCACTTCTGTTTACATTTCCAAGTTTTATGTTACACAATGAGAAGTTCTCATCATTAAGCCCATGTGAGGAAATTGTTCTGCATTTTTAACACTTTTTTTTTTTATCCAAATAAAATTTGACAATTTCAGAATTCATAATTTTTCAAATTGTAGACAGGCAGTGTATCATACATATGCTGGATATCACATAACACCCAGCGGGTCTGGGCCACCTCCCAAATCAAAAACACATTTTCTGTTAAAAAACATATCATACTAAATAGTTTTTTAAAAAAAAAAAATTGTTCTGCATTTTTAACACTTTTTTTTTTTATCCAAATAAAATTTGACAATTTCAGAATTCATAATTTTTCAAATTGTAGACAGGCAGTGTATCATACATATGCTGGATATCACATAACACCCAGCGGGTCTGGGCCACCTCCCAAATCAAAAACACATTTTCTGTTAAAAAACATATTCATACTAAATAGTTTTTTTAAAAAAAAAATAGACCATGTGAGTTTCATGTCAGGTCAAGGTTTGCTGCCAAATCAATGATGAAAAAAGCTTTCAATTTTCAGAACTTTCTGGGGTGTAGAATTGTGGATAAGAAATTATGGGCCTGTAGAATTAAAAACAGAGTTTTTCTGCCTCCTGTCATTTCATTCGTCATCTCAACTCCTATTTGCTATCGGCAGAGACCCACCATGCTGTTGAGAGCCAATGTTAGAAGCAATCATTAGATGAGGTTTCAGTGTTGCCTGTCACACTCTGGTGCCTCAAGTGGCAAGTCAGGTGACCCTCTTGCCTAATTAAAAATTTTGAAAACATTCGTAGCGTGAATTTTCATGCAGGTATTCTTGGCACTAAATGGCACTTCGAACCAGGATGAAATCAAGACCACAGGTAATATCTTTTATAAAGAAAATGATTTAACAAGGTACCTGATCTTCTAGGCCAATGGCTTTCAAGGCTTGCCGTCCTCTATAAGAAAGGGCCAAGTTAATGCTTCTTCCACGTGCGAATTCAGCCACTCGAATATCTAAGACATTGGAAGCAGACTCCATGTTACAGGAGTATATATAGGATGGGCATGTCATTGTCCCTGAACATTTGGTGCATTCGGGACACAATTTAAAGACCTTATTAACTCTTCTAATGAAAATATAAAAAGTAGTAAGTCCATATTAAATTTAGATAGCTGAGGTTTCCAAAAACAATTCTTTTTTTAAAAACTTTATTTTACTAATTTTTTTTTTTTTAAATTCAGAAGATCAAGAGAAAGGTCAAGGTGTTGGCACATGGTGGTGCATCGGGGTCTCTATGGAAGGGGTCTTGGTATCACATCCTACAAACTTTCTGAGCTTACATGCATTTGTCCATGCACCAGTGATCTGAACCTGCTAAGACTTGGTGTTGATTGCAGCATGCTGACTCTACTGGGGGTGTTTTTCTCTCTCTCTACTCTCCCATGGAAGATATATATATATGCACACACACATATATATCTTACAAAGAAAGAGAGAGAGGAGCAGCAGGTGCCATGGCGGTTAGGGTACTGGACTCCCACATGGCTGGCCACTGTTCAAGTCCCAGACCTTGTGGCTTGCTTTCTCACTTTTCCCCTCTCTCTCTCTACCTCTCTCATGTGTTCTATATCAAACTTACATAATAATAATAATAAATAATTTTTAAAAATTGGGACCAGCAGGTGGCATGGTGGTTAAGGCGTTGGACACTCCCACATGGCTGACCATGGTTCAAGTCTTGGACCTGGTGCCTGGCTTTCTCACTTCCCCTCTTTCTGTTTCTGTGTCTCTCTCTGTCAAATTAAAATTAAATAAAGGAATAAATAAAATTTAATAAATAATTTTAAAAATAATAATAATTTTAAAAAATAGTCTTAAAAAAGAGAGACAAAGGTGTCAAAGAATCAGAATCACATCTCACAATGTTCACTATTGACTTACCTTCCCTAGCTTCATATACATCAACTTGGAAATTCCTTTTTGCAAGGAAGCATGCATGTAGTGATCCAACCTAGGAACCAAAAAAAAATTTATATATATATATATACATATTCAACTCTACAAATAAAGACAATTTTTAGTGGCAAAATGAAACATCATGTGTGGCTTTATTAACCACATTGATCATATTGATTTACATACTCAGTCACTACTGGAAAGGACCCTTTGCAAAAATAATAAGACTAATTCAAGATTAAGTGATATAATTCTAGAGTCTTTTTTAAATTTTTTTTTTACTGTTTTATAAGTGGGAAATGTATTTGTATATATATCTCCCCACACTTTATTTATTTGTCTGTTGAGGGAAACTTAGATTTTGCATATACTGGCTATTGTGAATAGCACTACAATAAAGGCTGGGGTGCAGATACTTTTATGACATACTGATTTTCTTGGGATATACACCAAACAGAGGGAAAACTGGATCACACAGAAGTTTTATTTTTAGTTTTTTAAGGAAACTTTATACTACTTTTATAATGACTGGACCAGTTTACATTCCCACCAATGGTGTTAAAGAGCACCCTTTTCTCCACATCCTCGCTAGCATTTGTTATTTTTTATCTTTTTAATCATAGTCCTTTGAACTGGGATCAGATGATATCCCATTGTGGTTTTGATTTGCATTTCCCTAACGGCCAGTGATGCTGAACATTTTTTCATGTTTATTGGTCATTTGCATGTCTTTTGAAAACTGTTTGTCTAGGTCATTTGTTCATTTTTCAGTCAGGTTATTTTATTTAGTATTCATTTTTGGCTGTTAAATTCTTTGTATAGCCTGGTTATTGATTCTTTGTCATTTATGTTGTGCAGATTCTTTTTTTTTTTTTTGGAGAGGTTTTTGCTATAGGGCATGTGTGCTTGCCAGAGACACAGAGAGAGACACAGAGATAGAAAGTGAGAAATCACCTCCCCTAGGGGGGATGGCCACTCCACAGTCCCTTCTCAACCATTCTCCTCTTGGGATCTTGGGCGGATTCTTTCAAATTGGCTATAATCCCATTTGCCAATTTTTGCTTTTGTTGCCTGTGCTTTTGAGTTTTTATTCAAGAAGTCTTTACCCATATGGATATCTTGAAGTGTTTCACCTATGTTTTCATCCCGTAGCACAGTAGCTTCAGGCTTTATGTTTAAGTCTTGAATGCATTTGGAGTTGATTTTTGTGGATAGTGAGAGATATACTCTAACTTTATTCTTCTACATACACAGTTTCCCCAGCACCAATTATTGAGGAGACTTTCCATCAGGGGATTTTTTTTTTTTTTTTTTTTTTGGAGAGGTTTTTGCTATAGGGCACACTCACTGGCCAGAAAGAGTGATAAAGACAGAAAGTGATAAATCACCCCCTCAGGGGAGATGGCCACACTACAATCCCTTCTCCTCCATTCTCTCTGGATCTTGGACACACAAGTAGGTAAGCTCATTGTGTGTTTAAGCTGCCGGGTCTGGCACTCAAACTGCAGTTGACTACGTAGGAGTCCAGCAACGTAGCCATTACGTCATCTGCTGGTCCCTCCCAGTGGATTTTCTTGGCAGCTCTGTTAAACATCAGCTGGCTGTATATACATGGACCTATTTCCGGATTGTTTGTTTTGTTCCATTGATCTATGTGTCTGCTTTTGCCAGTACCATCCTATTTTTGTTATTATACCTTTATAGTATACATTGAAATCCAGTGGTATAATGCCTCCAGCTTCACAAGTTTTGCTCAAGATTTCATTTTCTATTTGGGCTCTTTTATGATTTCATACAAATTTCATATTTTTTTCTATATCTGTGAAGAATATGCTTGGTAATTTGATAGGTAATGCATTGAACAGATAAATTGTATTCAGTTAAGTAGTATAGGCATTTTAATAATACTGATTCATCTAATCTATGAACACTGAATATCTGAATTTTTTTGTGTGGCTTCTTCAATTTCTTTTATAAGTATTTTATTTATATTGGAGATCTTATACCTCCTTGGTTAAATTTATTCCTGGGCATTTTATTTTCTTTTTAGCTGTTTTAAATGCAATTTTTTTTTATTCTTTAAAATAATATATTTTTTAAATGTGCTATAAGGTGTGTGCACTTGCCAAAGAGAGGGAGAGAAAAAAGGAAAGTGGGGACCAGTAGATGGCATAGTGGTTACATCTTTGGACTCACATGTAGTCAACCATGGTTCAAGTCTTGGACCTGGCAGCTTAAACTAACACTGGGCTTTGGGCTCATAGGCCTGCATGCATAAAGAGAAATATGAACTAATTTATTTGAAAAAAAAATTAGGTTAATCTCAATTTGGTCTGTTATTTGCACAAAGCCCCATAAGAATTCAATTTCTGAGGCAAGACAACAGATACTATTGTATTATTGAACTTATGCAAATAACCATTCTGCCACAAAATAAGCTCACAAATATTTTCTAATTGCAAAGGGGTCAGGAAGGGAGAAAAGTTTATGTTTCAATTTAAACATTTAGAAGAAAAATAGGGAGGCAAAGCATTAATGGGACAACAAAAATGTGGTATTATCAATTGAAGATATTTTATAATTTAACCAACTGGACTAGAGAGAAATGTTCACATAGTGAAATATTCACTTTGTAAGCTAAAAAAGGTAATTGAATGTATAAAAAAAGAAATAAAAAAATAAAAACAATAAAAATAATTCTTTTTTTTAACAAATTACTGAACCCAACCACTCAAAAGAAAACAAAATTTTTTTGTTTTGTGCTTTTGTTTGTTTGTTTTGGGGATCATCTTTAGGGTTTTCTTTATCTACTATCATATTGTCTGCAAACAGGGACAATTTAGCCTCCTCCTTTCCAATTTAGATGCCGTTTATTTCTCTTAACCAATTGCGTGACTAGAATGTCTGGTACTATATTAAAAAAGAGCAGAGCAAGTCTTGTTCCAGTACTTAGCGGAAAAGTTTTCAGTTTTTCCCCATTCAGTTAGCTGTGGATTTGTCACCAATGGCCTTTATTATGTTAAGGTATGTTCCCCTTCTAAACCTAATTTGTTGAGCAT
Organism: Tupaia belangeri chinensis; assembly: GCF_000334495.1. Classification (NCBI taxonomy): domain Eukaryota; kingdom Metazoa; phylum Chordata; class Mammalia; order Scandentia; family Tupaiidae; genus Tupaia; species Tupaia belangeri. Next base: position 8,837,136 of record NW_006159534.1, on the reverse strand, counting down.
TTTTGTTTTGAATTGATGTTGAATTTTGTCAAATGCTTTCTCCATATCTAATGAGATGATCATGTGATTTTTGTCCTTCATTTTGTTGATATGATTTATTACATTTACAGATTTACATATGTTTAAACTGTCCTTGTATTCTTAGGATAAAACCTAGTTGGTTAAGATGTGTAATCTTTTTGATGTGCTGTTGAAATTGATTTGCTAATATTTTTGCCAAGGATTTTTGTTCACTAGGGATAAAACCCTAAAGATTACACAATAACAAACAAACAAAAGCCCTCTTAAAATTAACAAATGAACCTAGAGAGGCATTGAAATATCCAGACCCAAGAAATACAAATATGTTCTGCACACAGGTGTGTGTGTGTGTGTGTGTGTGTGTGTGTTATCTGTCTGGTTTTGGTTGTTTTAGGGTAATACTGGCCTAGTAGAATGAGTTTGGAGGATTCATTCCACTTTGATTCCTTAGAATAGTCTGAGGACAACTGATACTAGCTCTTCTTTAAAGTTTGGTAGAATTCAGCAGTAAAACCATTTGGTTCTACATGCTTCTTGTTTGGGACACTTGTTATTGCTGACTTAATCTCAATGACTGTTATTGGTATAATCAGATTTTGTATTTCTTCCTGGTTCAGTCTTGGTAGATGGTGTGTGTCCAGTAATGTATCCATTTCATCTAGAATTTTCAGTTTGTTTGCATACAGTTTTTCACAAGTCAAATTATCTTTTATATTTCTTTTTTATCAGTTGGAATCTCCTTTTTTTGTCTCTTATTTTACTGGTGTCTTCTCTCTTTTTATGATTTAGTCCAGCTAATGGTTTATTAATTTTATCTTTAAAAAGCAACTTTTTGTTTTATTGATCCTTTATATCATTTTTTTAAAGTCTAAAGTTAGTTTATTTCTTCTCTAATTTTTCTTATTTATATCCTTCTGCTAATTTTTGGAATTAGGTTGTATTCATTTTGTTTATTGGAAATCTTTCTTATTTATTTATTTATCATTTACTCATTTTTGATAGAGGCATAAATTGCTATAAACTTTCCTCTTAGAACTGCTCTTGCAGTATTCCATAGGCTTTGGTATGTTGTATTTTCATTTGTTTCCATCAATTTTTAAATTTTTGTCTTGATTTTTTCCTTAACCCAGTGGTAATTCAGAAATGCATTATTTAGTTTCCATGTGTTTATATGATTTCCAATATTCATATTGTTAATAATTTCTAGTTTCTTTTCATTATGATCAGCAAAGATATTTGATATGATTTCTAGTTTTAGAAGTTTTATTTTTCGAGACTTATTTTGTGGCCTAACATGTGGTCTGTCTTGGAGCATAATCTAGGTACTAATAAGAGGAATGTTACCTCTAGTTGTTGGGTGAAATACTCTGTCAACGTCAGTCCTTTTGACCTATGGTGAGGTTTAAGTAAAATATTTATCGATTTTCTGCCTAGATGATCTGTCCAAGGTTGAGAGTAGGATATTGAAATATTATCCAACAATTACTGCATTAGAGTTTATCTCTCCCTTTAACTCTAATAATAGTAATAGTTTTATATGTTTACGTATTGGGCACACGTGTACTTACAATTATGTCTTCATGCTGGATTGATTCCTTCATCATTATATAATGGCCTTTTTTATCTTTTTCAGTTTTTGAATTGAAGTCTACTTTAACTGTTATCAAATCGATACTCCTGTTTGCTTTTGGCTTCCATTTTCATGAGATACATTTTTCATTCCTTTACTTTCTGTTTATGTGTGTTATCTATGTATGTCTTTACATGCGAAGTCAGTTTCTTGTAGGAGTATAGTTACTTTCTTTTTAAAATTCATTCAGCCAGTCTGCATCTTTTACATGGGGAGTTTAATCCATTTGCAGTTAGGATTGTTGTCGATAGATTAGAACTTACTCTTGTCATTTTGCTAGGTGTTGTCTAGTTGCTTTGTATGTTCTCTGGTTTTATTTTGGTTTGGTTCTTACTCTTTTATTGTCTAAGATTGTGGTTTAGTGACTGTGTGCGTGCGTGCGTGCATGCGTGTGTGTGTGTGTGTGTGATAGGATTTGATTCTTTTCTCTTTCCCATTTATATGTCTGGTCTAGCAGTGTGTTTTATATTTTCTTTATTTTTCTTTTCTTTCCTTTTTTTTTTTTTTTTTGTTGTTGTGGTTGTTGTCGTGGCATTTATTGCTCTTTCGCTTCTAAATGTAAGACTCCCTGAAAGGGTTCTTGTAAAGCAGTCTAGTGATGGTGAATTGCCTCAGATTTGGCTTATCTGGGAAAGACTTTATTTCTCCTCTTCTGAGTGATAAGTTTTCTGGGTATACTATTCTTGGTTAGCAGTTTTATTTATTTATTTACTTAGTATTTGAATATATCATCTCATTTTCTCCAGGACTGCCTCGTTTCTGCTGAGAAATTCACTTACTCTGATAGGAATTCTGTGATGTAACTTAATGCCTTTTTTTGTTTTTGCTGCTTCTGAAATTTTCTCTTTATCTTTGACTTTCAGCATTTTAATTATAATATGCCTCAGTGAGACCTCTTTGGGTTGAATTGGAGATCTTTGAGCTTCTTGTATCTGAATGTTCATATCTCTTTTCATACTTGGGAAATTTCACCTATTATTTTATTAAGTAAGTTTTCTGTTTCTCTCTTTGCCTCTTCTCCTCTGGCACTTCCATGAAATGCATATTTGCTTGCTGGATGGTATACTACAAATTTTGTAGACCATCTTTATCCTTTTTCATTCTATTTTCAGATTTTGTTTTCCCAACTGAATGATTTGAAAAGACTTATCTTCCAGGTCTAATATTCTTTCTCTTGTATTAGTCTACTTTTGAAGCTCTCTCTTGTATTTTTAATTTCATTTTTGGGGGGTTTTGGTTCAAGAATTTCTGTTTTGTTCTTCTGCATGATTTCTGTCTCTTTTTAAAATTTCTCATTCTGTTGTTATATTATTTTTCTGACTTCATTGAATTGTCAATATTTTCATGTAGCTTGCTGAAATTTTTTTAGCATCACTATTTCGTATTCTCTTTCAGGAATTTTGAGAATTTTCCTTTTTGGGGATCTATTACTGGAAAATTACTGTGTTTTGGGATGTGCTAAGTTTATTTCCATTTTCATATTTGTGTCCCTGTGTTGCTATTTGCATAACTGGTAGGGTTATGATTTTTTCTTTTTTATTTCTTTTCATTCCTCCCTCCTGTTGAGGGGGTTATGATTTTGAGAATTAGCTTTTTTAGTGGAGAATTTATTTCTCGAGCATGTTTCCTTTAGTGGCAATTACATGGGGTGTTTTGGCTTTGAGTGGCTAAAGATAAATAATTTCCACAGGATTTCTTCTGTATTCATTGTCAGGGCCATCTGCTAGTACCTCAGTATTCTAGACTTTGAGTCCTTGTAGTTTTAGTGGTGCAATTTTGTTGAGAGTCAGGATCTCCCAGAGAGTCCCTCAGCTGTAAACAGCAGCAGGGGTCAAGGGTGCAATCCAGTCTATTGGCCCCAGCAGTAGAGCAGGAACAGTCAGCGGGATCAGCAGAGTCCAGAATCCCATCCTGCAGTGTCCAGAGAGCCTTTGATAGGGATTGGAATCTGTGCACTGTGATTGTAATTGGTGCTGGGTTCAGTGTTGATCCTGGGTAGGGGTCAACCAAGTCTGGAGGGCTCCCATGAGGAAGAGGAGCTGGTGTAACCCAACTGTGGTGCATGCTGGATTCAGCACCTGTCAGTGACAGAGGCCTACAAATTCTGGAGGGTTCCCACAAGAGGCGGAGGCCTTTGTGCTGGATTTGCTGCTGAACTGGTCTCTTGGGGGCAGCCAACAGAATTTGGTAGAATTTTTTTCAGGTACTCAGGGATGAGAAGCAGGTACGGTACCACTCCATATTGCTGGTTCTACTACAGCCACTATTTTGTTCCCCAAAATGTCCCAATCTGTCGCAGTTTGTGCCCTGGGAAACTGGGTTATCTTGGTTGAGATCCTTTCCTGTATTCATGCAGTCCCGCAGATCTCAGGAACTTCCTTCACTAGGCCTGGCGCCATGTGGAATGCTAGACCCCCAGACAACTAGAATGCCTTCTGTGGCAGTATCAGAGGCTGCTAGAGATCTTTTATTCATATTTTTTCTCCCCAAGAAAAGAGTGCTTCTTCCGGATTCAGTCTGCCAGGGTCAAGTGGCTAGACATTTTGGTTTCCTTAGTATGCTGTTCCTCTTGAGTTTTCGCATTTAAGAAATCTTTAGATTTTTTTCTTGGTAAGTTCAAGTATTTCTCCTTAAATATTCCATTTGAAATGTATCTGACTAATTGTCTTGTGCCTTCCCTATACAAGAGCTGAGTACTTCTCTTCAGTCATCTTTAGTGTTCCCTATTCTGAAATCAAGAAAAATTCTTTTGTCTATTTTCTTCTAAAAACTTTATTGTATTGATTCCTAATAGTTAGACAGATTGTGGTAGTTTGTTTTTTTTTAATCATTTTTTTTTTAGAGGTTTTTGTTATAGGGTGCGTGCGCTCGCCAGAAAGACAGAGAGACAGAGACAGAAAGTGAGAAATCACCCCCCAGGGGGATGGCCACACCGCAATCACTTCTCCACCTTTCTCCTCTCGGGATCTTGGGCACACATGCACACGCGCCTGGTGTGAGTTTAAGCCACCTGGTCCAGGACTCGAACCTCAGTCAACTACATGGGAGTCCAGCGACATAGCCATTACACTAACTGCTGGTCCCAGATTGTGGTCGTTTATTTACTTCCTCATCACTAGCAATGAAAAGTTGGTAATGTCGTCTTCATTCAGATGTCAGAGTTGAATTTTCACTAGCATTCAATGTTGCTAACTAGACCTTTCTTCTTGACACATAATCCTTTTGCTCACTTTCTAGTTTTATTCATCTGTGGCCATTTCCTCTTTCTCTCTTTCACATTCGCAAAGGAAAACAGTCAAATATTGGAGTTTCTCCACTTCCATCCTAGTTAATTTTCTGTATTCCTGGTGATGCGAAAGTATTTATCTTCAACCCAGATCTCTCTTTTGAGGTCATGCACACGAATGTTTATGTAGTTTCTTGTACAACTAAAAGCACCTCAAAATGAACAGATCCAAACTGAATATTGTGATCCTGGCCTCCCATCTCACTAGTTCTCTCTACATATGTCCTGTGTCAGTGACTGAAGTCATCCCTCTCATTACCAAAACTAAAAACCTAGGAGCCACCCTTGGAACCTCTCTCCCCCTCATTTTCTACATTCAGTCCATTCCTAGTTCTGCCCATTCTACCTCATCATGTTTTTTCACCTACCTATTTCTTTTCTTTTCTTTAAATTAGTTTATTTCTTTTTTCATAAGCAAGAGAGGCACAGAGGGAGAAAGTGTGTTTTTGTGTGTGTGTGAGAGAGAGCACACCCAATAAGATCCTAACACCATGATCCACCCCTAGCCCCAGCCAGCTCTGGATCACAGGTATGAGTATACCTTGTGTACTCAGAGAGGTCTCCAGATGTAAACACAGACTCTTCTCATGTGGGTCAGTCTCACAAACATTGCATTTTCACTGCTACATCACCATCCAGCCCCTCCCCATCTCTTTTCACTTTTATCATTCTGCTCTTAGTTACCATTATCATTATGCTCCTTTCTGTCTATGCCACTAGCATTTACCTGGTCTCTTGCCAATTTATTCTCCATAAGCAACCATTTGGAATAGGTCATTTTAATACCACCTCTGCTGAAAAAATAAAAACTCAGAGAGACGACACTTAGAACCACGTCTAGGGGCATCTGCTGAATGTGGAAGTGACTGAGAACTTCAGTGGAATTTTTGACAGACTAATGAAGCTAGCAGTACAAAATATGGAGTTTTAAAACCCCAACCCTAACTCCTGCTCAGGAGGGCAGATTCTGACCTCAGACTTTGGGCTAGGACCCTAAAAAGATACATCCTAGTGATAGTACAAACTGGAAAGAAATTAATGGTCAAAGGCCCAAATCCTGTTTAGGAAGTATTAGTAATCCTGTTTGGATTACATTCACTTGGGGTTGCTGGTAACCAGAGCCACCTGCCAGAGCAACTGTAAATTCTCTTTGGGAAAAAAAAATGACATCATTGCAGACCTCAAATTTTCTTTATCTTTTTTTTTTTGATAGCACAAATCTGATTGTGTCACCCTTCTGCCCCAGCCTTGCTAACCTTCAACCACTTCTATTCACCATGCTTTCCCCATCATGTGATTTAACCCATATTTTCCTGTCCAAAATTATTCTTCCTTTCCCTCTTTTTTTTTAAGAGAGATTTTTACTATAGGTGCATGTGCTCACCAGAGAGACAGAAAGTGAGAAATCACCCCCCAGGGGAGATGATGACACTGCAATCCCTTCTCCTCCATTCTCCTCTTGGGATCTTGGGTACACACGCACACAAGTCTGGCATGAAGTTTAAGCCATGGGTCTGCGACTCAAACTGAGGTGAACTACGTGGGAGTCCAGCAACGTAACCAATATGCCATCGGTTGGTTCCCCCTTCCCTCTTTACATAGTAATCTCCTGCTCATCCTTCAGGTATCCACTCATCTTCACCTCGTCAAGGAACCTTTCCTTAGCCATTCTACCTCAAATCCCCTGCTTATGAGTTCTCATAAAGCTATGAACTTTTCCACTGAGTAGTACTGAATTGAATTGTGTCTTTTAAACTTCGTATCTTTACGTTCTAATCCTGTATCTCAGATTATGGCCTTATTTGGAGATAAGGTCTTCATAAAGTAATCAAGTTAAATTGACATCCTTAGGAAAGGCCCAAACCCAGTAGTATCCTTATAAAAAGAGGAATGTGGACACAGAGACAGTCATATATAGAAAAAAGGTAGACAGAAGACCACAATTTACAATCCAAGGAGGAATTTTTTTGGAAATTTAAAAACATCTTTCAAGAGACATAGAAGATCATTGGAAAACTATTAGGTTGTCAGGAAAGTCATGACATATTTTTCTACATAAAAATGCATCTTGAATCTCTCAGCAATCTAATATTTATTGGTTCCTAGGTATTACAAGATTCCTTACTAGGCAGTAAAGGTAATCCAAATATAATACACAATTGCTGCCTTCAGGATTTTATAACCTTGTCTGAATTTTCATAATTAATTTATTATATATAAATATATATTTACCGCATATTTATATATATATTTTTCCCTATGTGCTGACTCTGTGCTAGGTACTAGGGATCTATGTCAATCATAATCCCAAAAGACACAATCCTGAATGCCTTAATGCTGAGTGTTAAATTCCAAAAAGATCATAATTCCACACATATAATTCTGAAAAAATAATTTAAAAGACATTTATTTACTTTTAAAATGGGGGCTTATTTGAGAAACATAAAAAAAGACCAAGAAATTCAGAGGCCATTTTTCCCGATAAGGTAGGCAATAATAGCATACATATTTTTGCAAGCATAAACTTATAGGTGTGCTAACAATACTTGCATGAATATAACAGATGTAAACAGATGAATTACATCTGTAAAAAAAAAAAAGATTAGAAAGTAAAATGCATGAACACATTTCACTATGGTTAGTAATTATGTCAACCCAGTTTGATAATTGCAGTCACCTGCTGTTATGTACACACACAGTGCTTACACACAAAGTCAGCGTTGTGATACAATGCTCTTTCACAAAATCAAATGTACAAAAGATGCATAAAATGAATTTGAATTCTCTAAAAGTGTTCATACAATTTATACTTCTAGTATTGGAAATAATTCAAAGGGAAATACATAGCATAGTGAATAGTTTAAAAAATGATGCTGACTATTTAAAATAATAGGGGGGGGACTAAAAAATAAACAAATGAACAAAATAACCAACTTTATTTCCTCCTGAATTTTTCTATTCTTCATATATAGTCTTTTTTTTTTTTATCCCAGTAGGAATGTGGTTTTCCGGGTATTAGCGTTTGGAATTTTAATCCTTCCATATTGTCATTTGGGGGATTTTAGACATTAGGAATTTTAGACTTGAGGGATTTTAATTTTTTGAGATGTCAGCATTCAGGATCATGGCATTCTGGATTGTATCTTTTAGGATTATGGCCCAAACCTGCTAGGGATAAAATGGAGCACAGGATATACCCACTCCTCTCAAGGAGATTATGGACATTTATGACAAAGGATGGTATTAGCATGATGAGCAGAAGCATAACTAAGATTAGAGAAGAAGGAACCTTAATCTAAATTCAAGGGAGTGGAGTGGGAGGAAGTATAATCTCTTGGGGAAAAAAGTGAAAGCTAAGCTGATTCTGAAAGGATCAGTGGGAGCTAACCAAATAAGGGTCAGAAGGAAAAAGGCTCCAGAAAGAAGGAGCATGTGATTAAGTTTCAAATAAATACTGGCAAGAATGGGACAAAGAAATCTAATCGAAGAAACAACAATACTATACAATACCTATGAAAACATTATATATCATTCACTGCTGGGACTCACTTAATCTTCACAGCAACCATATGAAGTAGGTAATCTTGTTATCTTGTTTTATGGAAACATAAAATAGATATGGAAATTGACACATGAGAAGTTAAGTGGCTAACCTAAGTTAACAGAGCTAGTGAGTGATGGAGCTGGGGTTGAGATTCAAACTTCTCTATTTGATTCCAGATTATGAGCTCTTAACTGACGAACAACAAGTGTGACTGAAAAAGCATTGAAGATCCAGTTGAGGATGGAGACCACGACTTTATAGTGACATCAACATGTGGGTTTACATTTTTTTCTTGCAGCACTCAATATCTTGGATTTCAATGAAGAGGGGAAAAAGTGTTGAAAAAAAAAGTGTGATTGAGCCATGTACTTGGAAGGGAAAGACACTAAAACTAAGGAGTTGATGATATTAGTTGAACTGATGAACCAAAACAGCTAAGCTGATAGGTTGGAAGGAAGATAGAAGAGGGATGAAGAACAGGGTTAAATAGGAGGAGATTTTGACAAACAGAATGAATTACTTCTCTTATTCCAAAGTAACTGAATGAGAGGCCAGCAGGTGTTATGGAAGGTAAGGCTACTGGACCCCACATGTCCAGCTGCACAGTCTGAGTCCTGGCCCCAGTGGCTGAATAACATGCTGAGTGTGTGTGTGTGTGTGTGTGTGTGTGTGTGTGTGTGTCTTCAAAATCCCAAGAGGAGAATAGAGAGAAAGGATTGCAGTATGGCCATCCCCACCTGGGAAGATGATTTCCCACTTTCTCTCTCTCTCCTCACCCCCTCTCTGGTGAACACACATGTCCTAGAGCAAACTAAAATTAATAATAATAAAATAACTGAATGAGGCAGCTAGAAAATAAGGAGTTTTTGATCATAGAGTCCTAGGTGTGGCACTATTACTGGGTCATAGGAAAAAACATGATGTATTTTTCTCTGAAAAAATGCATCATGATTTTTCCAACGAACCATTATTTTAGAAATAGGGCAATTCTGGGACCAGCAGTTAGCGTAATGGCTATATCGCTGGACTCCCATGTAGTCGACTGTAGTTCAAGTCCCAGACCTGGTGGCTTAAACTCATGCTGGGTGTGTGTGCATGCGTGCCCAAAATCCCAAGAAGAGAATTGAAGACAAGGGATTGTGGTGTGGTCTTTCCCCCTGGGGGGTGATTTCTCGCTTTCTATCTCTCTGTTTCTGTCTTTCTGGTGAGAACGCCCAATAGCGAAAACCCCACAAAAAAAAAAAAAAAAAGAAATAGGGCAGTTCTGTGGGATAACAAGTCCAGGGCCAGGATGTGGTGGATGGGACTGAGAGGCTGGTGCACGAGGGTTGGATTCACAGAGTTCAAGGCACTGAGGGCTTAAAAAAAGGGATTGGTCAGCAATGTGAATTTCAATAGTCACCCAGGGTAATGACAGGGCTGGGATATAGAAAGAAGATTGTGGGGCCAGCAGGTAATGTAGTGGTTAAGATGCTGAACCCCCACATATTCGACCACAGTTAGAGTCCTGGATCCAGCAGCTTGAAACTCATGCTGGGCTCATGTGTGTGTGTGCCCAGAATCCTGAGAGGAGAATGGAGGAGAAAGGATTGCTGTGTGGCCATCCCCCCCGGGGGGTGATTTCTCACTGTCTCTCCTTCTGTCCCTCTCTATCTCTCTGGTGAGTGTACATGCCCTATAGCAAAATTCATGCCCTATAGCAAAATTCTCTCTCTACATAAAAAAAGATTATGTGTGAGTGCTGCAGTTTTCAGTATTGGGAAAATGTGGCTTTGAGGATGGTACTTTTTTTTTTTTTTTTTGAGAGAGATTTTCGCTATAGGGCGCGTGCGCTCGCCAGACAGACAGAGAGAGACATAGAGACAGAAAGCAAGAAATCACCCCCCAGGGGGGATGGTCACGCCGCAGTCCCTTCTCCTCCATTCTCCTCTCGGGATCATGGGCACGCACGCACACGCGCCCGGCGTGAGTTTTAAGCCACCGGGTCTGGGACACGAACCGCAGTCGACTACGTGGGAGTCCAGCGACATAGCCATTACGCTAACTGCTGGTTCCCGAGGATGGTACTTCAATGAAAATGGGCAGGGAGCAGAAGGTGATCTAATTGATTGATACATGTCTCAAGAGTCTGCACATGAAAATGGACTATTTTAACAAAATATTTCATAATTAAATTGTTTTTGAGAGAGTTTTCTATAGGGCACATGCACTCACCGGAGAGACAGAGAGAGAGAGAGAGAGAAGCAGAATGTAAGAAATCATCCCCTGGGGGGATGACCACACTACAATCCCCTCTCCTGCATTCTTCTCTCAGGATTTTGAGTCCAGCAACATAATCATTACATCATCTGCTGGCCTCTCATAATTAAATTTTAAAATAAATAAAAATATTTTGTTAAAATAAATAATCTGTTTTCCCCTGTGTAGCTCCTATTGAAATTATAAACAGATTACCTGCTAACATTTGGTGTGTCTGAAAGATCAAATTGCTTCCCTCTTCCTCTGTTAATCTGCAGTGACCGCAGTGTCTGTTGCTCAGCAGTGATCGAGCTTCCCAGATAAGAGTATGTCTTTGTGCCTGCTTAGTTATCATCTTTACATCACCTTCTCCACTCCTCTCCAGCGGAGTCCTGGACTCTTAGCTCCTTTGATTCACGACTGGAGATATTCTTCTCTTAACTACTAACATCTCATATTTCTTTCTTCCTTCCCTACTTGCTTCTAACTTACAAAAAGGTGCTTCTCTATCGTTCCGAAAGAATATCTAGCAAGCACAGTACTGGAGATAAGCTTGTATTAAGGAAAAGAAGAACTACAAGCTTACTGGATTTCATACAATAAAATAAACTTCTTCCAAAGGCTAAACAGCTGTATAGCATTTACAAAACAAAAACTTAGGATGAAAGGCTAATGCAAACATCACTGAAGGTAAAGAGGAAGATTTGTAAACCTCCTCTTTCTTTCACAGTGTTACAACTATAAGTGTTTCTCCAATGGTGGTGGAAAACTGTTCTGGCGAAGGATGTGATCAGGGGACAAGATGGTCTGAAGAGATGGAATGAAGCTGCAGGAGGTTCCTTTAGAAATGAGTCTCTTACTAGGAAACAGTGCTGGGATGAAGATGAGTCTGACAATCTCAAGAACAAATGATCAGTAAAAGTTTAATGTAGAGAAGTGGTCTAGGAGTAGAGAGATTGGGATTCAGAGGTGAGAAACCCACTCATGCATTTCCTGGGGCTTCGATTACAGTAAAGGAGCTATAACGAACAATGCAGCAAACAGGGTCTCCATGACTGAGTGGGAACAGGATCTGCTCCAAGCCAGTCTCGGGCCACTGGTTTGTTCTCATGTGTTTGCTATGTTTCTTTTATTTGGCAAAAATTAATTCCAAGAAGAGGCCAGCAGGTGGTGTGGTGGATAAGGGCACTGGACTCCCACATGGCCGACTATAGTTCAAGTCCCAGACCTGGTGGCTTGCTTTCTTGCTTTCCCTTTCTCTCTCTCTCTCTCTCTCTCTGGTGGAAAAAAAAACAAAAGCAAAAACAAACAAACAAACAAAAATACCTAACAATAACAAATGGAATTAAATAAATAAATAATTCTTTTTAAAAAATTAATTCCAAGAGCTGGGGGGAGGAAGACTGACCTTGCTGGAGGTTCTTCTTGAATCTCTTCTAAGGTTGGCAGGTGCTGACCCACAACTCTCCAACTCTTCTTATACATTTGCTAACTGAACATATATTAATGGCTTCTTGTGGTGGGGGTGAAAGAGGAACTTTAGGTAGTGGAGACACAATAGGATTAAATTTAATCCTTGGTTCATGAAAATATCAACTGCTAGAGAAGACAAGGGCCAATGGGATCTCTTATGCATAACTTGTAATTAGCTTGTCAAGGTGAATATTCACATAACTGACAAACCAGAAATTCTTCATGGCATATAACCAAGAGGAACTTTTGCTATGTGTCCACACCAGGAGACGTGCCAGTTGTTCAGAGCAGTGCCTTTTACAACTAAAATCAATAAACAAAAATAGTGGAACTCACCCAAATGGCAACCACAGAGGAACAGACAAATAAATTAGATATATTCACACAAAGAAATACAATCATACGAATACATCAGCAATATTATAAGTAAAATAAAACAGTCCTGGCCAGCTGGTAGCACAGGGATTAAGGCAGCTGCATCCCACTTGGCTGACTGTACGGTATGAGCCTCAGACCTGGCACCACAGTTTGCCTGTGCGTGCATGCCCAAAATCCCGGGAGAAGAATGGAGAAGGAAGTGCGGGGTGGCCATTTCCCCCTGAGAGGTATTTTCTCATTTTCCCTCTCTCTGTCTTTTTCCAGCAAGTGCATGCACCTTACAGAAAATAAAACAAACCCTTATATGATTTTATACTGCATGATACTCATAAACTAAAGACAACTAAAACCAAACCATATATATGTGCAACTGTATAATTTGAAAAATATATGTATTAAATGTGTGTGTGTATTTATATATATTTATTTATATATATATGAAAATATATCATATACATGATAAAACTATACATAAAAAAGACTAAAAAATGATAAACAAATTTGGGAGCAATTCTGATGGGTGGGGAAGAAGCACAGGGTTGACAGAAGTCACTGGCAATGTATTAATTCTTGTATTGAGTGTTGGGTTCACAGATATTATTAACAGTAAACAAGGAAGCAAAGAAATAAATTAAAATGTCTTCTCCAAGGCCAGTTGTAATGGTGTGTCATGAGACTAAGATTATGTTAATTCCAGTTGTGTGTAACTGAGGGTCAAACCAAGCTAAAATAAAAGAAAATCTTGTTAGGCGTTATATGAGTATATAAATTCCGGTGGAAGAGTTAGTATTGCAGCCAATAACGTAGCTTTTAGACTCTAAACTTCATTTGCCTTCTCACTATCTGTAAAAAGTTCTTAATTGAAAGTAATAGTGCAGCCTTCAGTTGTCACACTGTCAAAAAAAAAAAAAAAAAGAAGACATAAAGATATAAATGGGAAGGAAAATGTGTGGTGTGTGAATCATTCTGCATCTACCACAAACTCGCAGTTCAGGCACAGCTGGGTTCCTGAGCATAAACAAGGAAGGAGGTTGTGAGAGCAGAAGAGAGATTGGAGGAGGTTAGACACCTCAGAGAAATAAGACAAATTTCCTGATGCCTGTTCTTGGGTTAAACTTGATACAGGGCCATTTACATTAATGACATGGACAATTATAAAAAGTTTTTGTATTTGTTTGGAAACACTAAAAGTCCACAACATTTCATTGTTTGGATTACAAAATAATTTGTAAATTAAAAGTTTTAGGAGCCAGGCAGTGGTGCAGTGGTAACATAACTGGGCCCACATAGGAAAGGTCCTGGATTGGAGTCCTGGGCCCGCCCTCGGCATGCGGAGTGCGCCTGCACGTCTGTGATCCAGGCAGGCGGAGTGGTTGAGTCTGAGAGGGGAGGAGGATCCCGGTATACAACACCCAGTTGGGAGGCCCTCTCTGTCTTATGAAAGAAATAAATAAACTTGAGGGCTTTATTAACAACGGGTCTAGCCTGTTTGTGTTTAAGAAGTGCTCTGAGGAGATTCTTTGATAACGTAATTGTGTATTTACCCAATTTATCATTCTCTTGTTTCTCCTCTTTCTTTTTCTATCTCCTGGTACTTCCCCTGCACAAGTCATGTGCTTTGACTGCATCAGGGTCCATTGTATGAATGTCCAACTTACTGACTGAAAACAGCATTTGAACATTTCTTTTATGTCATTGTTGAGATTGTTTCCTACCTTTAAGTTTTCTCATTCTTCTCATTCATTCATCTATCAAACACGGAATGTTAGGCATGATTTAGCCACTGGAATACATTACTAAGTTTGAGCTTATGTTCTAGTTGACATATGTGTTTAACAAACATGTGAAAAGCCAAAGCGTGTAATTTCAGCTACTAAGAAATAATATAAAAAACCTTAAAAAGGGAAGGAATGAGACTAAAGGGTTTATAGCCTAGTTGGAGTAGATATTTAACAAATAGATTTTTTTTTTTTTTTGAATGTGTGGGGTTGGCAGATGGGATAGTGGTTACATCGCTGGATTCCCACATGGCCAACCATAGTTCAAGTCCTGGACCCAGTGACTTCAAAATCAGGTCAAGCGTGTGTGTGTGTATGTGTGTGTGTGTGTGTGCAACATCCTAGGAGGAAAATGGAGAAAGGATTATGGCATGGTCATTCCCCGTGAGGGATGATTCTCAAGTTCTCTCTCAACTCTCTTCTTTCTCTGGGGAGTGCATGTGCCCTAAAGCAAAAACCTCAAAAAAAAAAAAAAAAAAAAGTGTGTAATTTCAGGTACTGATATATAATAATAATTTAAGAAAAAAATAATAAAATAGGATGGGGCCAGACCACAAAGAAGAAAGGCTGTGAAGATTTTTGTAAAAAGTTTAGAAGGTGTTAAGCAGAGAGTGATTATGATCAGGCTGTTTCAGAATGGCGATTCTGACTGCTTTGTGGAGAATGGACTGTAATAGATAAGAATTAGAGCAGAGAGGCTACTTAGCAGGCTCTTGCCTCCTAAAAAGATGATTTATTTTAAATATATTTATTATTTTAAATATATTTATTTATATATGTACATATTTAAATATATTTATTTAAAATATAGCGCCACCAAAGCTTACTGATGGAGTAAAAGAAAATGAGGAGTTTACATAAGATTTAAAAAGGAGTCAAATACGATGCTCAGGCATGGGCCTGAACAATAGGGCAGATGGAATTCTTTCACAGAGGCATTTTCGTTGCTTTTTAATGCACACGTAGTAATTTATGTCTTTTATTTTCCAGCACATGTATGAAGTGATCACATGATGAAGAGTCCAAGTGTTATTCAGAGAGAAATCCACAGATGACACCCACATTTCTATGCCTTCCAAAATTATACATTCAATCACATATTTATTATCTCCCCATTAGTTTTCTAAAAGACATCACTCCTGTAAGCTTAGTCCTGGTCTTAGACTAACAGAGTCTCCTAACTGTTCTATTTTGTCATCTTACAATTTTCCCAGTCATTCTCTATGCAATATCCAAGGGGATATTTTAAAAACACAGCTTACTTTCCTGCCTAAAATCTCCCAATGGCTTTCCACTGTGCTCTCAATAAAATTGCATCTCTTTGCCTGGCCCTTTAAGATCCTGCAAGGTCTGGCTACCTCAGCTGCTCCAGCCTCCTCAGCTGCTCCAGCCTCCTCAGCTACTATTCTCTGGCCTCGTTCTGCTCCAGCCTTTCTTTCTCTTCCTTGAACATGTGTAGCTCATTGCTGCTTCAGGGTTTCCCTTGTGATTCCCTCTGCCTGAAATCTTTTTTGCTAGACCTTCACATGGTCGGATCCATCTCACCATTCAGGTCGTTGGTCATTTAACCTCTCCAAAGAGAGGCATTCTCTGACCACACTCTAAAACAGGTTGCCCCCTAAAACTACAGAATTACTCTGCCTGCATTTATCTCGTAGTACTTATCTCCAATAGACGTTATCATATTTTTTCCTCTTCACTGTCTTTATCCTCACCCCTGTACTGCTACTACCTAAAACAATGTTGGCATACAACAAGTGCTCGATAGGAAACAATTGACTAGAAGCCCAGTATGGAGCAATAATAACATATGTCACATCCAGTGACTAACACAGCATGTGACAGCAGTCCTTAGCATTTGGGAACTTAGAACCATAAGTGTTAAAGGAATTGTCACAGCACTTTGGGGGAAAAATAACAAAGAAGGCAGAACAAAAGACAAATTAGCATTTATTATGTAAATACATGTATGGTATAAAATAAACTAATCTACATATAAGGGATCTTCAAAAAGGTCACAGAAAATGTGTATTACGAACAAGCTGTACAAAGACTTCAAATTGATTTTGTTTAAAAGTCCCTTTAATTTCATCTTCCATAATCTTTTTGAAGTTCCCTGTATAGTTTAGGACAGTGTTAGGCCTTTAATAAGACTTTGAGCAAATGAATGAATAAATGAACAACTATGAGTTAAAAGCCTACACATTATTTGACCAAAGGTGAAACAAAATGATTAAACATTAACTAATTTGGATATTTTTATTCTAAAATAGTAATTCTGCTGAGAGGGGAAAAGTTATAGTTTACTGCACATAAACCAGAACTAGCTTTGACACCGTAACTGTGGACACATGTACCCGATGGGAAACCTAAATAATATTATAATAATAAGAAGAAGAACATAAATAAGTAATTTTTAAAATAGTAAACCAAAATGATGAGGGAAAGCAGACAACTTTGTGTTTAATATTATAAAATACTTTTCTTGGCAAAGAAAAAGTTAAAACTAATACCATACTTACACTAGGTATATTTAAGTATCAAAACTTTTTTTTCCACAAGAAAATAAACAATCTGTGTAAGTCACAAACAACAATTAAGGGTTATAATAATTGATATAATATCACTAACATTAGTAACATATCCAGACAGAGTCTTACCAAGCCACCACCAATAACAGCTACTTTCTTTCTTTGACAATCAGATGACTCCATACTGCTGAAGAGCTGCTCACACTTATTCCCTCCCGCTGTCACTTCGAGAACTGTCTCTCCAAGGCACTCATTTCTCTCAGACTTTATACTGCCGGAGCCCAGTGTATTTGTGAGCAAGCACCAATGTTTGGTCAGAGCTAATTTCCCATAATAGCATTTAACCCATTAGTACCCCAAAGTACAATCACTTTAGCCTTAAGAAAAAAAGCAATTCATTGCTATAATCAAATTAAAACACAGCCAAGAGAAGGTAACTCTGTCTGTATGTAAGACAGAATTTTAAATCTGTCTTAGAACTTTTCTTCTGCTTTTTCTGTAGTATATATTCTTAGTTTCATTTTCGTTCATGATTAACCATGAATGGAACCTCCCTCGGATGAAGTTTCAGAATATCTTACACTCTCTCAGAGAGTAAGAAGACATAGTTTCAGGAGTCATTCATGGATAATTCTTGTCATTAAGACCAACCAGGAATTTCGCCTACCATGTCCTCATTGATTGGCTTTAACAGACCACAGGGGAAAATTTTCTGCCAGGTCTTAGTAGTCTCGTAAGCAAGATTTCTAAATTGTGTAACTGACTATAGTCCAGCCTTCCAGCCCGCATCTTAAAATTCTTAGCTTGGATACTAGAAAATTTAAAATCTAATTTGTGCATTACCACTGAGATGGTTAACATTACACTTCCCTAAACTCAATCCTGGCTTCATATTATCTACCTACTTTTTTTGTTTTTCACCCCCGTTTAAAATGTATATTATTTGTTTTTCATACATATTTAGGAATTGCAATTTCTTTCTGAAACACAATGTGGTGTAAAGTAAGAGCATAAATGAAGATGCTTCTTCCCTTCCTAGCAAGAGAGCATGTTTTTCCCCTCTTGATTAAGAACTAGAATTAAACAGCATTCAATAGTGACCCCTTGTGGATATGCATGGGTAGAGTTAGCTACCAGTGAACAGTTTTATTTAGCTAGGTAATACCTTCATATGGGAGGAAATCAAAATTCAGAAATAGAAGTGCACAGTAAATAGTAATTCTTCTATTCTGTCCCTTGGCCACCTATCTATCCTGTCCAGAGGCAAACCACTGCATTACCCAATTCTGCAAGCTTATCATCTCAGTCCCTCCCTTCCTTCCTTTTTTCCTTTTTTTCCCCTCCCCCAAACCTCTCTTCCTCCCTGTCTTTCACTTTCACTTCCTCTCCTTCCTTCTCATCCTTCTTTTCTTTATAGACAAAGATGGTAGGAAATTTTTCACTCCTCCACACTCATTTTTCTCCACTTACCAAACAATGGCATGAGAATTCTTCCATCAATATTTAGAGAACTGTATCAATTTTAAAGCATTTTAAACGTAGGGTCAACAACACAAAGAAAGTGAAATACACAACAATAGCACAAATGTACAATATAGTAACTCACAGCCAAGCGAGCACTCATGTAACTACCACTTGGTCCAGAAAGAGCATCACCAGAATAACAGCTGTCTATGTGTTCTTTGCCATCACCCATCCTTCATAAAGGTAACTATTACTCTGCCATTATCACTTCCCTGCTTTTATTTATAATTGTCCCACCACACATACACCCCTAAGATAGTTTTGTTTTGCCTTTTTTGGGGGGCAGAGAGGTTCTTGCTATAGGGTGCGTGCGCTTGCCAGAAAGCCAGAGAGAGACAGAGAGACAGAAAGCGAGAAAATCACCCCCCCAGGGAGGATGGCCACGTTGCAATCCCTTCTCCTCCATTCTCCTCTCAGGATCTTGGGCACACACGCACATGTGCCCGGCATGAGTTTAAGCCACCAGGTCCAGACTCGAACCGCAGTTGACTACATAGGTGTCCAGCAACATAGCTATTATGCTCACTGCTGGTCCCATGTTTTGCCTTTTTTAAAACTTCATTATAAATGAACTCACAGCAGGTTATTTATTTATTTATTTACTTATTTGCAACTTGCTTCTTTTTCATAGTGTGCTTGTCAGAATACATATAGCGATTTAATGTATGGAGAATAATAAAAATATATAAATAAATAAAATAATAATAAAAGAAAAAAGAATACTTCTGTATTTTGTTGTTGCATGTATATCTAATCCATTCATTTTCATTGTCATATATTATTTATTCATTCTACTATTGATAGTCATTTGGATGTTTCCAATTTTTAATATGGAAAATAATGCTCGGGAACCCACAGTTAGCGTAATGGCTATGTCGCTGGACACCCACATGGTCGACCGTGGTTCGCATCCCGGACCCGGTGGCTTAAAACTCACGCCAGTCACGTGCCCAAGATCCTGAGGAATGGAGGAGAAGGGATTGCGGTGTGGCCATCCCCCCTGGGGGGTGATTTCTCGCTTTCTGTCTCTATGTCTCTCTCTGTCTGTCTGGCGAGCGCATGCGCCCTATAGTGAAAATCATGCTGCTATTATAAATATTCTTGCATTTACAATACAGCACAGCTAGGTATGAATATCTCTAGAATGTATATGCCAGTTGTGCATATTTTAAATTTCCCTAAATAAACCAGTTACCTTTTATAGATTTTTTTTTTTCTTGGAGAGGTTTTTGTTACAGGGGTGTGTGCACTTGCCTGAAAGACAGAGAGAGACGGAAAGACAGAAAGTGAAAAATCATCTGCCCGGGAGGATGGCCATATCGCAATCCCTTCTCAATTCTCCTCAGGATCTTGGGCATGTTCGCATGCACGGCTGGCATGAGTTTAAGCCACCGGGTCCAGGACTTGAACCGCGGTCAACTATGTGGGAGTCCAGCAACATAGCCATTACACCAACTGCTGGTTCCACCTTTTATAGACTTTTACTTGACACAGGGTATAGAAATTTGTCTTCTGCTCCATTTTCCCAGTGTATATTGCTGAAAGTTTTAGTTTGTTGACAGTTTGTACTTTTCATCTGCAGTCCTTTGATTATTAACAAAGCTAAGCACTGTTTACTTGTTTATATATACTTTTTATTTATTTTGTATAAATACTGCTCAGTTTTTGAGGTGTTATCTTTTTTTTTTCCACTGTCATTTGATATGAGCTTTATTATTTATATATGTTGCAAATAACTGCTTCTATCATGTGGTATGCCTTTCTTCTTTCTTTTATTTTGGGGGAGAGATTTTCGCTATAGGGCGTGTGTGCTCACCAGACAGACAGAGACATACAGACAGAAAGCAAGAAATCGCCCCCCCCGGGGGGGGTGGTCACGCTGCAATCCCTTCTCCTCCATTCTCCTCTCGGGATTTTGGGCACGCACGCACACGCACCCGGCGTGAGTTTTAAGCCACCAGGTCCGGGATGCGAACCACAGTCGACTACGTGGGAGTCCAGCTACATAGCCATTATGCTCACTGCTGGTTCCTGCCTTTCTTCTTTCTTAGTGGTTACTTTCAGTAAGTATTCTTTTTTATTTTGGAGAGGTTTTTGCTATAGGGTGCATGCACTCACCAGAAAGACAGCGAGATAGAGAGATAGAAAGTGAGAAATCACTCCCCAAGGGGGAATGACCACACTGCAATCCCTTCTCCTCCATTCTCCTCTCGGGATTTTGGGCACGCACGCACACGCACCCGGCGTGAGTTTTAAGCCACCAGGTCTGGGACTCGAACCGTGGTCGACTGCATGGGAATCTAGTGAACGCTTCATTACGCTAACTGTTGATCTCGCCCATTTGTTTGTTATCTCTAAAGTATCATCAAGTTTTATTCTTTTCTCTGTAGAGGTTTTGGCCACTTTCGTTAGATATATGTATAGGTAATTGTTATTTTCTATTTTGTTGTAAATGATATATTTTATTTTCTGCTGTTGATATGTAGAAAAGCACTTAGTTTTGTTTACTGAGCTTGTATTGCAAAACTATTAGGTTGTTAGGAAAGTCAGATGTATTTTTCTACGTTTTTCTATGTAAAAACGCTTCATGACTTTCTTGATGACCCAATATTTTATTAATTCTAACCTTTTCTCTGTAGTATTTTGGATTTTTTTTTCACCACAATCTTAATGATGTTTTGTTCTTTTCCTTCCTATTAGTTCATTGAATGATTGCTTTACTGTGCTGACTAGTCCCCTCAGAACAGTGTGGAATAAAGTGTATTGTTTAAGTTACAAATACATTGGATTTCCTATTAATAGTTATCTTGTTGTTACTGATCTCATTGTGGCCAGATAATATGGTTTATAGGTTTTCAAACCAGTTGAGACTTATTTTATGGCCAGCAAAAGGTCGATTTGTGTGCATGCTTTTACAGGTGCTCGAAAAGTAAGTAATCTTTATTTATTGTGTGCATTTTTCTATAGTCATTAGGTCAAATCTATTGATTATTTGTTTAAAACTTTTGTGTTCTTCCTAACTTTTGGTCTGCTTGTTTTGTTTATCACTACCAGATATATATTTTTAAATATCATACTATGATTGATATTTGTCTATTTCTTCAGAGTGCTCTACATTGAGTAATCCACACTTGAAGTTGCTGTATGTTATTGGTGAAAAAAAGCTTTTCTCACTATAAAGTATCTTTCTTTATCTTAAGGAATGATTTTTTTGCCCTCTGGTTTAAGTGTTTGATATTTATATTAGCTTTTGCACTTGGTTAACGTTTACATAGTATGTATTTTTCAACCTTTTGATTTCAATGATTGTATCTTTATGTTTTAAATGTGACCTTCATAAGCAGCAAGCAGTTAAATACTTTTAAAATTCAGTCTCTAGTCTTAATCTTTTATCTTAAGTCTTTAGTTTTGTGTAGTTTCACTAATATGTATCTAGGTAAAGATTTTTTTTTTCTTTTATTACAGATCTAAAAGGAAACACTGGGTTTCTTAAATATGAATTGATTCCTTTCATCACCTTTAGTATGTGTTCAGCTATACATCTCGAAATATTGTTTAGTCTTCCATGTCTTTTATCCTTGCCTCATTATTTTTATACTTCATCCTTATGTGCTTTATTATATTATATTTAGTTTAATATATTAGTCAATTTACTAGCTCTGTTTTCTGTTGTGTTTAACCAGCTGACGAACTCATCCAGTGTGTTCTAGATTTTGATTACGGTAATTTTTATTTCTGGATATGATTCTTTTTCATATATACTAAATTTTTTTGGAATTAAAATGTAATTTTTATTTATTACCTCTTTTTATATTACATTTAATCACATATATCTTTACAGTGTATTACATTTCTTTATCCAACATGATTACCATGTATATAAGTCAAGATGACATTTATCAGCAGCATCATCAGCAAATAGCTTTTCATCATTTTTTAATTTAATTTAGTTTTTTTACAATTAAAGTATGAATTTATTTTGGTACAAAAACTTTTTAAAACTCATACATAGTTTTTCCATTACACATATTTCCATGAGCTTTTTTTTCTGAAACATTTTTTTAATTAATTCACTTACATTAATTCCTGAGCATCATCAGAGCACACAAAATGTGATTTCCCATCTAGAATATACTGCATAGTGGCTTAATCATGCATGTTATCATCAATAACTTTCCATTTCTAGTTTCATATATATATATATTTTTTACCTCTTTTTCGCATTCTCTGCTGTTTCCCACCCTTCTCCCACACTATGTCTAGAATCTACAATTGTTTTCCACTCCTTTCCCCCCCACATTTTATTGACTTACAAAATTTCTTGAATAATCTAACTACTTTCAATAACAAGTTCAGGTGGTATGTACATATCTGTGAATACATGTCTGACTTTAGGCATGAAACTCTGAGTAGAATGAACGTACTATAAAGTAGTACCTACCTGATAGCTTACTCTGGTCATTAACTAGGTATTTTGGTCATTAAATAGGTATTTTTAAATATAATTTTTAGTTTCGAGAAAAGCAGTTTTAACTTTAATGAATCATAGAAATGCTAAGGAACTTTGCTTTAAACTTAAAGTCAGGAAACAGGTTAGGGTTCTGTTTAAATAATAGGTATATGAACCTATCAACAGCTCAAGGCAGAACAAAAATCCTTAAAACTGGAAAACAAAGCCTAGAGGAAAATCAGCGATGTTTTAGTCAAAAGTCATAAAAGGCTATTTCACCAATTCAGTCTCATGTACTCAATCTATCTTCTGTAGTGGTTTGATCTTTCCGATTAAATTCTGGGATATAATATTCAACTCCAGACTTGTCCCTACAATTAAGTTGGCCACTTTCTTAGTTTTTGAACTCTTATTTCTGTGTGTCTGTATTTAATTTTACTGAAGTAGCACACCCTTGAGAACCTCTTGGAGATCTGGTCTGTGTTGGTAAATTCTTTCAGGTTTTGTTTATCTGAGAATGTTCTTGTCTTTTCTTCCTATATGAAGGATAATCTTGCCAGATAGGTACGGTATTCTTGGTTGAAATTGCTTTTCCCATAACACTTTGAATATATTTTCTCATTCTTTCCTCACTCACATTGTTTCTAATGAGAGGTCTGCTGTTAGCCTGATGGGATATCCTTTGTAGGTAACTTGATGTTTTTCTCTTGCCAATCTTAGTATCTTGTCTTTGTCTGTGGTTTTGGTCAATCTGGCTATAATGAGTCTGGGAGAAGATCTTCTTGGGTTGATTCTATTTCAGTTCTTCATATTTCTTGGGATTGGATCTTTGAGTGCCTCTCTAGGTTTGGAAAAAATTTTGCAGGATTTCATGGAATAGATTATCGATGCCCTTATGAGTCTCTTTGCCTTCTGGAATACCAATTATACGGATGTTTGGACATTTGATGGTATCTAGTATTTCTTGTATATTATTCCTATTTTGGGGGGGCAATTTTCTCAGTCTTTGTGGTAGATTTTTATAGGTCAGCAATTTTCTTTTCTACGTCTGAGATTTGATTTTTTTGCATGATCTAGTCTGCTTTTAATACTTTCAAGGGAGACTTTGACTTCCTGTATTATTCCTCTTTTAGATCTTGCAAGAATTTCCTCACCTCCTGGAACTCGTCAGCTCCTTTCTCCTGCCTCTTCCACACTTCATTGTCTCTCTTCTCTTCCATCTCTGTTAGCTTCATCATTTTGGATATTCTGAATTCTTTATCAGACATTTCCATGATTTCCACTTAACTGTGGATGAAGAGGAATTATTCTTTTCCCTTAGAGGAGAGGCATTTTCCTGCTTTCCCATATTTCTTGTGACCCTGTGGTGATTTCTAGTCATCTGATGGATGGTGTGTTTCTTCCTAATTCTTTAAATTCAATCTGAGCATTCCGGAGCGTGCAGAAGGAGGTAATCTGGAATCTCTTTGCCATACTGTTTTTATCCCTTTGTGCAAAAGATTCAGTGGATATTGAGGAATATGTTAACCCTAATAGTATTTGGATGCTTGGCTATGATTTTCTTTGGTCTGTCTAGAAACATAGTAAATGGAGATTGAGGAGCAGAGTGATGAGATAAAAGAAAAAGGAAAAGAAGCAGAGAGAGACAGAGAGACAGAGAAAAAGAGAGAAAATGAAGGAAAAAAAGAAAAAGAATGAAAAAACTTATTTTTTAAGAAAAAGCAAAAAATAAAAATAAAGAATTAAAAAAACCACTAGTTCTCAGCAGCTGTGGAGGAGTCTTCTTCTGAAAGCCTACCCCATTGCCTCTCCTGGAGGAGTGAGGGAAAGGGGATTATTTGCAAGATAAAGGAGGGTCTGAAAGCCAAGAGAATACTTTACCTTAAAAATTAAAAAAAAAAAAAATGAGAAGACAGCAAGAAAGGCAGAGAGAGACAGAGACAGAGAGAAGTCTAGAGGGGCTCGCTACCACTCAAGTTTGGGGGCTGGAGGCTGAATTACCAGTAGAAAATCTTCATTTCTCTTTTTTTCCCTGAAGTCACTAGTTCTCAGCAGCCATGGAGGAGTCTTCTTCTGAAGGCCTGCCCCTTGCCTCTCCTGGAGGAGAGGGGAAAAGGGGATTATTCTATACTAAATTATTTTTAATTTTCAGTATCCAGGTAAAATTTTTGCAGCCTGTATTTTGTTACTTAACATAATAAGCATGATTGCATTATGGTCTATGTCTGATAATTCCTATTATGGATTTTTTTTTAATGGGTAGTAATTTGTCTTTGTACAGGTATTAGGTTGTGTAATATCCATGGAAACATTTTGAATTTTGAGTGCTCAAAATTATATTTTGAAAAAAAAAAAAAAAAAGAACACCTGGGAGCCAGCAGGTGGCTGGGCCATGTGGTTAAGATGGCTGGACTCCCAGATGGCTGCCTGCGGCTCGAGTTCCAGACCTGGCAGCTTGCTTTCTCACTTTCCTTCTCTGAGAAGGAAATATTTCTCTCTGGTCAACTTCAAAAAAATAAAATAAAGATAATGACAATGAGTAAAATTAAATAAAATTGCTCTTAAAAAAAAAAAAAAACCAAACACCTGTAAGTAGTTTGAAACTTAAGATATCAGTATATTGCTTTAGAAAAAATTTACTTCTGCTGTGTGCTTGTGAGTGATTCAGAGCTTATTCGGTGTACAATATTGATGAGGTCTATCTGTTTCTGGAATAGCTGTTCTTTTGGTGTCCACATGGCCCATCTGAGACTAAACTAGTGATCTTCATGCTGCTTTGTTTTAGCCTAGGAGTTTCAAACCTTTTTTTCCCACAATACATGACTTGAATATTATTCATCTGAAAGACAAACTTTTTTTTTTGGAGAGGTTTTTGCTATAGGGCACATGCGCTCGCCAGACAGACAGAGAGAGACAGAGACAAAAAGCGAGAAATAACCCCCTGGGGGATAGCTACGCCGCAATCCCCTCTCCTCCATTCTCCTCTCGGGAGTTTGGGTACACACGCACACGTGCCCAGCGTGAGCTTTAAGCCACCGGGTCCGGGATGCGAACCGCAGTCGACTACATGGGAGTCCAGCAACATAGCCATTACGCTAACTGCTGGTCCCTGAAAGACAAACTTTTATGGAAACATTAACATTGGTCAATTAGGCAGGTGACATAGTCTGATGGTTATGCAAAATTCTTTACTTAATACCTGGAAGCTTACACTTTCTCTTTGACTCAAAGAACATACCTTGAGGTATATTATTATCTGAATAACATTGCATCTGCTTTAATTATTATTATAATTATTATTTCAATTTTGCTAGATGGTGTATGGGCTTACAACAGACAGAGAGTGAGAAAGCACCCCTCATAGGACTTGGTCACACTGCAATGTCTTTTCCTTTTTTTCCCTCCTTTCCAGATAGACACCCATGTGCCTGACGTGTTCCTCAAGCTGCTCGGCTGTACTGTCAGCCATGTGGGATCCAGCTGTCTTGACTATCACACCACAGGTAGGCTCTAAAATATTTTCAAATTTAGATATTCTAGCTCTGTGTATTACATATTATGACCCAGTTCAAAAAGGATCTAGGTAAATCAGTGTTTTCTGACATTGAAATTGACTATGAGAGGACCAGCAGTTAGCGTAATGGCTATGTCGCTGGGCTCCCCTGTAGTTGACCGCGGTTCGAGTCTTGGACCCAGTGGCTTAAATTCACGCCAGGCGCATGTGCGTGCGTGCCCAAGATCCCAAGAGGAGAGTGGAGGAGAAGGGATTGCGGTGTGGCCATCCCCCCGAGGGGTGATTTCTCACTTTCTGTCTTTCTGTCTCTGTCTTTCTGGCGAGCGCGCATGCCCTATAGCAAAAACCTCTCCAAAAAAAAAAAAAAAAGACAAAAATTTACTATGAGGATGTTGGTAACTATTGTTCTATGATTTTTCTACACCATTTATAAGGTGCGTCACATAACCCTCCAGTTATGAGCCAGAAAATCATTTATCCACCAAATAGTCGATATAAAGATATTAAAAATGAATCATGAAGTTCTAGGAAGTTTGTGAACTTGTATGCTTAACCATGACCTGAGACTGGCTGATGACTAGAGGTGGATCACAGTTTTAAGTGCATGCAGAAATGGAGGTAGAAAGACTGCAGTGCAACCATGCACACCATTCAGGAGTGATTTCACCCCCTCTCTCTGGCAAATGCATATCCCCTCTGGCAAGAAACAATAAGAAAATAATAATATGCTAACAGACTGACAAGTAATGACCGATGATTATTTATTTCTTGGTAAGTTCCATTGATTATTTCCTTGGTAGCAAGTTCCATCTCTTCTCAGTTCACTCTTTTATATTTATTTATATTTTTTGAACGAGATTTTCACTACAGGGTGTGTGCGGTTGCCAGAGACAGAAAGACAGAAAGAGAGATATCACCCCCCAGGAGAAATGGCCACGCCACAATCCCTTCTCCTCCATTCACCTCTCAGGATTTTGGGCACATACCCAGCATGAGTTTTAAGCCACCAGGTCTGGGACTTGAACTACAATCAACTACGTGGGAGTCCAGTGATGTCACCATTACACCATCTGCTGGTCCCCCTCAGTTTACTCTTACAATAGATAAAATTACTTTGTATTATTATCTCTAAGGACTTTCTTCAAACCTTGTAATAGGGAAAAAAAAATCAGTAATATCAGGTTGTTGGGAAAGTTGTGATGTATTTTTCTATGCAAAAATGTATCATGATTTTCCCAACAACGTACTACATGGCTGTTTCTCCTGAGAGGGGACAATTTTCAAATCTTGTTACTTTTTTTTTTTTGATAATTCAAATCTTAATAAAATTTGAATTGATAAAGTAGCTACATTTTATAATTATACCTGAATAATTTGGGCTTGATGTTTTTCAGGGTGGAACAAAGAAGCAAGAAATAACTTTTTGTCAGAAGTTCACCAGGAGGAAACAGGTCCGGATATGATGACACTTGCGTACTTTTAGAAATTGAAGGATAGTATTAGGTTGCAGGGTGCTTGGTGAGAGAATGGGTAGCAAAAACTTGAATACAGTCTAACAATTGTAAAGTTACAGTTTTGACCATAGCTACTTACACTTATAGCCTTCCTAAAATCAATTGAAAGCATTGCCTTAGAAGAGCCTCAAAAAAGTTCAAGATCATCATTTCTTTTACGGAGGACCTTCTTGAGAGTGAGAAGAGATAGACTCGTTTCCATCATCCTCTGAGACTGAACTCTAGGCTATAGAATATGTTAAAATCAGTGGATAACTTGTGTAAATGGCAAGAAGCCATTCATCTTCAGTGAGATTCAGTTATTTGTCATTCCTAAAACAGGTGCCTTCCAAAATGAAATGACTTTAACAGGAGCATATTTTACATCAGTCACTCAGTAGTTCCACTTTCCTCTACACACACACACACACACACACACACACACACACACATATATATATCCACACACATGCATATGCATTTAAGTATACATACTTACACACAAGTATTAATATGTATCATTTGCATTTCTAGCAGCCCAGGAACGCTAACCAATCTGCCACTCCAGCTTTATTTCACTCTCTCAGCAGAGACTTTCGTTACTTTTTACTTTGTTTCTTCATTTACATACTGAAAGTTGCCATGATCATCACAAAACCTCCCCGCCTTCCCTTCTCTATTTTTCTCCATAGATACATGATTGTCTCCCTGTGTTGTACTTATCGTGTCCTGTCACCCAAAATATAAGGACAGAGATTCTGTGCATGCTGTTGACTGCTTTTCCCCTAGACCTGAGTATATTTTTTACAAATCAGCATTTTTGGTAATAATGAAAGTATGAAAAGAAATTGAAGTCCAGTTGGTAGCATGAAGGTTAAGGCAACTGGATCCCATCTGGCCAATTGCACAGTTTGAGTCCCGGACCCAGCAGCTTAACAACAATAAAACAAAACAAAACATGCCAGACTCAAATGTGTGCGTGCCCAAAATCCCAGGAGGAGAACAGAGAAAGGATTGCAGCCTGGCCATCGGCCAGTGCCAATGCCCTATGGCAAACAAACAGAAAGAAAGAAAGAAAAATTGAAATGGAGCACAGAGTTAAGTAATACAATATTTGTTCTGTTGTTTTCGTCATTCCTGTACTGTTGAAGTTGACAGGATTTTGTCTCACTCTGACAAACTCAGCTTGCTCAATAATTGTTTATTCACTTAACCAGGTCCTTTGAACTTTTAGCTCTCTTTCTGGAATATTCTTGGACCTTTGCATGGCTAGCTCTGGTTGTTTAGATCTCAGCTCAGAAACATATATTTTTTTTAATAACTAGATTTTTTAAAGAGTTATTTTATTTTAACTTTATTTTTAATTTGACGAGAGAGCCGCCAGGTCCAGGACTTGAACCACGATTGGCCATGTGGGAGTCCAATGCCCTTAACCACCACGCCACCAGCTGGCCCCCCAGCTCAGATACATCTTTAATTTGATTATTTTATCTAAATAAAATAGCCCCTCCATCATTATCTAAGCATTTTCTTGTTTATTTCTTTGGTGTGTTTACTGTTACATGAAACTACCTGGTTCATTTTGCTTATTTATCTGATTAACAAATAGAAAGTAATGGTAGTGAACAAAGTGGAAAGTGGATGAACTCAAGATACACAACCATGCATTTATTTTTCTTTTTTATTTTAAAAAGAATTATTTATTTATTATTATTATTTCACATGAGTTTTGCCAGAGAAAGAGAGAGAGGGAAAGTGAGAAAGCAAGCCACCCCGTCCGGGACTTGAACCATGGTCGGCCATGTGGGAATTCCAGCATCTTAACCACTAGGCCACCTGCTGGCCCGCCATGCATTTCTTAATGACATAGATATTTTATGAGAAATGCTTCATGAGATTTTGTTGTACAGACATCACAGGGTGTCCATACACAGACCCAGAAGGTATAGCCTACTGTAGACCTGGTATAATCTTATGGAATCACCAGTGTACATAGGTCTGTTCTTGGGAGAAACATTGCTATGTGGTACTTGGCTGTAATTTTGAGGTAGAATGGCCAGGATTTGTTAGTAAATTGGTCATGGTGTATCATGGATTTGGGGGGCAGGAACAGAACTCAGATATCAAGGAAGATTTATAGGTTTTGAGCTGGAATAGTTGGAAGTAGCATTCACTGAGTATGAACGATGGCGTGGAAGTGCTCACTAAGGCTTATATTTAGGGTATATAAAGTTTGAAATGTGAGTATTGAATTAGATTAGCAAGTGGAAATATTAAGTACAAAGTTGGATCTGTGAGTACAGAGACCAGGATGAGTCTGGCCTGGATATGCATGTTTGGTGTCATTGTTATATCAACATAAAGATGGTTTTGAAAAGCCTAGGAATTGGTAACTCACCTAGAGAGAGAAGACTGAGAAGATAGCTAAGAGAACAGCTAAGAAATTCCATACCATTTACGCAATTAAAAAAAAAAAATGCTCTAGGCCATGTGCACTTGCTGGAGAAAGACGAAGAGAAAGAGAGAGAGAAAGTGAGAAAGCATTCCCCCCCACACAAGGGAGCCAGGCTGCAATTCTTTCTCCTCCATTTTTCCTCTCAGGATTTGGGGCACACATGCACACACACTTGGTATGTTTTTCAAGCTCTGCTTTTTGGGAGACTTTCGCCATTTTCTCTTCCAAACTTTCTATTACAAAGCTTCCTCTAAGAAAACCCCTCATGAACTCCCAGGCTGGAAAGTATCCTAAATTAAAATCATTAAGTCTTTAGTTGAAATGATAAGAACATTTTGAGTGATAAGATTTAAACGCTGCTCTCTACTTTGCCAACCAGGTGTTGAGATTGAGATGAGAAGAAAGAGAAGACCATGGCATTGTTCACTTTTCCATCAAGGCAGGACGTTGACCATGTTCCATAACTGAAAATGGCAACACAAATAGGCAAGTATCAGCAAGAAGAAAGCAGGTCAATATTATTATCAGACAAGTCAAATGTTAAGGAAAACTCTAAGTGAGGTAAAAACATTATTTTTACATAGACAAAAGATTGCACTCCAAAACAAGGCTATATAGTGTCAATCATTAATAGACTTCTGTACATTTTCTGATGTTTCTCAAATTTCAATCATTTGTATAGTATCTTCATAATATACTTAATATTTTGCTTCAAATCGATTTATATTTAATTTAAATGAAAATGGAACTTTATATTGCTGTAGAAAGAAAATGAAATTCACTGGGATCAGCAGTTGGCACAATGACTATTTCACTGGACTCCCATGTAGGCGACCATGGTTTGAGTCCCGGACCCAGTGGCTTAAACTCAAGCCGGGTGCATATGCGTGTGTGTGTGTGTATGTGTGTGTGTGCGTGCTCAAGATCCCGAGACAAGAATGGAGGAGGAGGGATTGTGGCATGGCCATCCCCTCTGGGGAGTAATTTCTCGCTTTCTGTCTATGTATCCCTCTCTTTCTGGTGAGCACATGTGCCCTATAGCAAAAACCTCTCAAAAAAACAAACAAAACAAAACAAAACAAAACAAAAGAACTCATGCCAGGCATGTGTGTGCATGCCCAAGATCCTGAGAAGAGACTGGAAAAGGGATTGTAGCATGGCCATCCCTCCTGAGGGGTAATTTACGGCTTTCTGTCTTTCTTGTGAGTACACATGCTCTATAGCAAAAAGCCTCTCAAAAAAAACCCCAAAAAAACAAAACAAAAAAAAAACAAAAAAAAAAAAGAAAGAAAGAAAGAAAAGAAATTCACTGATAAAAGGGAAACATTCATATAAATGCGTGTATAGTCTAGGACATGAATTTTCTCTTCTATAAATAGGAATACTAATAGTAAGACCTACCTCATTGGGTTGTTTTTTGTGTGGTAGAAACAAGAGATAAAATATAAAATAAAATGAGAGTAATAAATTAGACAAATAACCAATAGTAATTATCAATATTTTAAAAAGAGCTTAAAATAATAAGGAACAAAAGGAATAAAAACAAAAGTACTCAATGGAGAGAAATGATCTCTGAAGAAATCATAAACTTATATTCATTGATGTGTGGAATAGCAAAAAATGCCCTTCATTAAGAGACTGGATAGGGACCAGCAGATAGCATAATGGCTATGTCACTGGACTCGTATGTAGTTGACCACGGTTCAAGCGAGTCCTGGACCCGGTGGTTTAAACTCATGCCAGGTGCATGTGTGTACATGCCCAAGATCCAGAGAGGAGAATAGAGAAGGGATAGCAGTGTGGCCATCCTCTCTGGGGGGTGGCTTCTCACTTTCTGTCTCCCTGTCTCTTTTGTCTTTTTGGTGAGCACATGTATCCTATAGCAAAAATCTCTCCAAAAAAAAAAAAAAAGAAAGCAAAGGAAACTGGGGCACATGTGCATGTGTGCCCAGGATCCCAAGAGGAGAATGGAGAAGGGATTGCAGCATGGCCATCTCCCCGGAGGGGCGATTTCTTGCTTTCTGTCTCTCTGTCTCTCTCTGTCTTTCTGGCA
>NW_006159534.1:8804064-8804737 GCF_000334495.1 Tupaia belangeri chinensis | reverse complement strand
CGACAACAAGTCCATTTAGTAAAAACCCCAAAAAAAAAAAAAAAAAAAAAAAAGGAAACTGGATAAATAAGATGTTTTGTATTTATGTGGTGGAATATAACTATGTTAAACAGATCATGATCATATCTCAAAAACATAGAGCTCAGTTACAAGACAGTAAATATTAAGTAAAACTTTATAACCATTGTCTGCTTTATAACCATTGTCTGCATATCAGACACAAAGTAAAAAGTATACAGGTGAATTGAAAGAATACATATCAAAATAAGATAGCTTCTGGGAAGATTAGGATGAAAACACCACACCATTATAAGAAATGTTTTATTTCTTTAATTTTCCAAAAAGTATAAAGCAAATACATTAAAATGTTAGTATGTCACAGGAAACAACAGTAATTGTTAGTGTTTCTTTAGTTTTCTGTCAAAAAAATATTTTGATGACAAAAATAACAATATTATCTTGACTTTAAAAATTACAGGTGTTTGCTTTTTAGTGGTAGAAAGTGTAAACACAAGACGGGTGGCTCATTATTTCCTCAAAGTAATGCTTTATCTTTTTTTTTTTTTTTTTGGAGAGATTTTCACTATAGGGCGCGTGCGCTCGCCAGACAGACAGAGAGAGACATAGAGACAGAAAGCGAGAAATCACCCCCCAGGGGGGATGGTCACACCGC
>NW_006159534.1:8780486-8803978 GCF_000334495.1 Tupaia belangeri chinensis | reverse complement strand
TCGACTACGTGGGAGTCCAGCGACATAGCCATTACGCTAACTGCTGGCTCCCAAAGTAATGCTTTATCTTTTGATTCTGAGTTTTCTTTTATTCTGACCTTCTAACTTCTACATAATTTTTGGTTTCGTTTTTCATTAAGCATTTTAGTAATTTCTGAAGCATCATTTGACAGGAGGAGAAAAAACTAGTCTATAAAAAAATTGCATGGTTTTTCTGATTGAGGTTCAACTACTATGGTCTCTCATTAAAATGTTTATACTGAAAAATACTATTCAAATTCATAAATCACAAAGTAACATGGACTATGATACCAAGAAGTTTGATAGAGGCACTGACTCTTAGAAGCTTGCTTTGCATACTCTAGATTTTTGTTTTCTAGACATCATCCAATTTCTCTTTCAATTAACTGTTCTCTTGTTCCAAGCAATAGAAAAGAGAAAAGAAGAGGTAAAATTGTGGTTCAAACACAGTTTCGTATCAGTTTCTGCTTTCCTGTCAGTCTATTATATTAAAACAATATGTCTTTCTTAATTTGAAAATGTATATATTAATGTAAACACAAAACTTCAAGAACCTTCAAATTATACACAAAAAAACTTTAAGAACCACATACTTAGATTCTTGAAGTATTTAGAATACAATAAAAAGTCTGAGATCACCTGTAGATGTGGGTATTTTCCACACTACACTTTAAAAAAGGTTTTGAGAATACACGTTAAGCAGAGGAATTGCAGAGACATAAAAATGGTAAGTTAAAAGAAATAAGCGAGGGGCCAGCAGGTAAGGTGGTGGTTTGGGCCGCTGGACTCCCAAATGTCTGACAGTGGTTTGAATCCTGGACCTGGCAGCTTGCTTTCTCACTTTCCTTCTTTCTCTCTGATCAACTTCAAAAAAATAAAATAATGACAATGAATAAAATAAAATAATTACTTTAAAAAGAAGTGAATGATAATTCTGTCTCTGAGTGATGGGATTATGAATTGTTATTTTATTCTCTGTATTTTGCGCTTTTGAAATTTTCTACACATAAGATGTGATCGAGAAGACATCAAAAGAATTCCAAAATAAAAGACATGTAGTGCGTGATTACAGTACATGATATTAAATAGAGAATAAATAAAAACTTCCTTCTGGATATTTCACCAACAGAACAGAACGCCGACTTCCAGCTAACACGCCCGCCTTTTACGAGCCACACACAACCAACCGGCTGAAAGAAAAATCGGAATTTCCTTTCCCATGATTCCCTTCTCAGTAGTTTCTCCGGTCTCCGAGAGCGTCAAACTCTCGCTTCGAGAACTGTAGCCCGCCCCTCTCGCTCCTTACTGGTCATTTACGACTGGTCCCGCCCCACTCGCTCTGTATGAGGGAGCTGATTGGATAAGAGGGGAGGCCCGGCGGGCGAGACGGCTGCTGACAGTCGGCGTGGAGGCGTGGCCATAGCCTGCCCCAAATTCTACCCATCCTGCCGCACCACCATGTACCGAGCACTCCGACTCCTCGCGCGCTCGCGTCGCCTTCTGCGAGCTCCCGCCTCGGCCTCCGCTCCCTGCCTGGCCGGCGTGCCCATTCTCCAGCTCCGGCTCCCGAACGCCGCTCGCATGGTGAGCGCAGGCCGCCTGTTGCCCGGCCTCCCCTCGGTGACCTTCAGCCTTCCTGCTGGCCGGCGCGGGCACCCGTGGGCCGGCGGGGGGGCCCGGGCGTCCCGGCCGAGCCGCACTGGGCTTTGAGCCGGCGCCGACGTGGCTGGTCTCCCGGCTGGGGGCCTCCTGCACCGCGGAGGTTGAGCCTCAGCCCTGGGTAGGGGGGCTCTTGGGGAGCGGATGATGAGGGACCTGCTGGACCTATCTGGCCCCTCCCGGAATCTATGGGGCGTCGGGGGGTGGGGTGGGGTGTAACCCGCGTTTGGCTCGCTCACTGCTTCGCTTCTGCGGGTTCCGAGTCCCCCAGCCCTGGGGCATTGTCTTCAGGGTCAGCGTCCCCAGTGGGGGAGAGTGTGGGAAGCGGGGCAGCTTCTGCCCCTGCCCGGCCCCGTAGTAGGGTGCTACTGTCCCCACGGTGGTCGCCAAGTCTCCGAACTTGGTTTTACGGTTCTCATGGCGCAGTGGACTGCTTTCCGGCCCCTAGTTGAGGTAGAAGGTTCTTAGAAAATTAATGGTTTTACTTGTCATGAAATTGCATATTTAGATTATTAGGCTGAATATAGATTTTCCCCCACAATTTTTGTAACCCCCTGAACTTCATAAACATGGACATAATATTCAGAGACAGGTTCAGGAGATTGGATAGACCCTAACTATAGCTGCATCTGTCATTTTTATTCAGAAAGATAGCTCAGGAAGTTAAAGGTTCAAGTTTTGACGTGCTTACTTAAAACACACCCTCTTGCTCTTTAGTTTTACCTTCCCTAATGCAGACTTTTAAAGCATTAAATACACATGTATATTGTTAGGATAAGTTTGAGAAATTATGGTAGTTAGGAAGAGTTACTCTTTGCACTATTCCCTGCAGTGTAGCATGAGGTTTGCAGTTTCAGGGACGTGATTTTCAATCCTACCCTGCTATTTGGAGTGAGTCTAGACTTCGGGCAAGTTGTCTTTGTGCCTCAGTTTCTGCATGTAAAATTAAAAATAATTACAGCTACTCAGCAAGAATGTACATGTGAAAATCTAGTAGTGAGTGTTCATTAAATAAGTGTCCCATGTAGGGTATTTCAAAATATCATGACATTTTCTGGGCTAGATGAAGAAGATTCACAAGTTTGTGAAGTATGGAATTATAGTGTATTTATTTTGGTGCAAAAAAACCCCGGAAATCCATTCATAGTTTTCTCATAATGTGTATTGTCCACGAACTTTTTCATGAATTTCAAGGTAATTGGATGGTATCATTATACCTGAAACTACAAAATCCAGGATGCTTTATATTCCTGGGGTTTCCTGCCCTACTAATTTTAGTACCTTCAGTTTTATATATATATGTGTGCGTATATATATATATATCTTTTTTTTTCTCATTTAGCGTCTTTTTAGTGTCTTGTAACAACAAACAGAAGACCGGAGAACTTGTGAGTCTGTTTTGTTGAGTCAAATGTGAAACATTACCTCTTAAGGTTGAGACGTTAGCTAAAATCAGATGAGGGTAGATTTTTTTTTTTTTTCATAATACTGAACACATATTTTGCCCTGTAGCCTCTCTCAGCTCCAAAATCTCTGTTGATTTGTTAAAAAGTTCTTTTTGTTGCTAATGTTGAGAAATTCACACAAGCCTGAAGTCCATAAATTACGTTTTATTTAAAAGAAGGCATAAAAGATTATTCAATAGAAAGACAGCATATTTACTGAATGTCTTACCTGTATCAAGCCCTGTGAATAAAGTTCGGTGACTATTGGGAGAGATTAAAGCTGTTAAATTTTAAGCAAAGAAACCACACAATGAATGACTACAATGTGATAAATACTACAGAACAGAAAAAGTACATGGAGAATGAGACTGTTTAACAAGGAGAACATCTGTAATAGGACCTGGCTATCATGGTGATAGGGAATCCCTACATTAATGAAGAGACTTGATGTATATCCTGTGTTTTAGGACCAGGCAGACTTTTTTTTTTTTTTTTTTCCGAAAGAACACAATACGCAATGAAGTCGGATGTTGAGTTTTATCTTGAGATAAGTCTTCTAACATGAGAAATGATTTGGATTTTCTTGAATACTGCAATATTCTTTTAAACCACTTTAGACTGAGAATTTGAGGAACTTTTTTTTTAATAGAGTTTTTGTTGTAGGACGTATGCACTCCATGGAAAGACAGAGAGACAGAAAGTGAGAAATTACCCTCCAGGAGGATGGCCACACCACAATCCCTTCTCCATTTTTCTCTTGGGATTTCCGGTACACCCACACATATGCACCTGAAATGAGTTTCAAGCTACAGGGTCCACCACTCAAATCGTCGTCAACTGCATGGGAGTCCAGTGACATAACCATTATGCTATCTGCTGGTTCCAATGTTTTACCTTTCTTTTAGGAAATGCCATGATTTGTTTAAATGTTAATAGTTATCTTGTCCATGCATTTGATGGGGACATGTAACAGGCCCAAGGTCTGTATTTTCTGGTTGATCTTTCTAGTTTTGACTAGTCTGCAAATTTTGAAAATTAATTAAAATTAATTAATTCCTGAGATTTCTGAGTTTAGCAGCTGGTAACAGAACTTAGTATTTCTAGAACCTATAGCAGTCATACCGTAATGGATACTGGACACATTAAACCATGAAGTGACAATGTTCTTTTCCCTAAAATTCTGCTCTCTGAATTATGGAATATGAAGATACAGTTTTCAAAAAGACTAGCTTTTTATTATAATAGATCATGTTATGTGAATTTAAAACTTCTAGTTAAGAGATACCATCCATCAGTTTATTTTTTCATCAAAATCACTGATAATTTTTTCACTGACTTAGGTAAGCCTGCCTCCTTTTTTTTACAAGCTACTGTGAAGACATTCATATGATAATATGGGAAGGTATTGAAAACCACACAAGTATTTTTCAAACCTGAGATGGACTCATTAATGGATGGTGAAATCAGTGTAGGAGGTAGTGACCAGCATTATTGATTTTTTTTTTTAACAGATTAGAACAACATAGAAAGATTTGAATGCATGACATATATGCAGGTACTGCAGAAAATTTATGGAAAATGGAATCCAGGTATAATAAGCTTATTCTGGTGCAAGTAGTTTTGAAATCCATGCATAGTATTTTCATAATGTGCAATTTCTGAGAACTTTTTGAAAAGCCCCTCATATTGTTTAATGAAATTTTTGTTGCAGGTTTTGTGCCCATGCGCATAGCAAGGTGATGAAGAAGTTAGTATTGTCACTGCTGTCATTGCTAATGTTATTGGTAATTGGATAGCTAATGTTATTGGTGTAAAGTTATACGTGGTTGCGTTCATTTTTCTAGAGAGAGGATTCTTCGCTTTCCTTAGATTCTCAAAGGGTCTATACCCTGAAAAGTCTAAGACTTGACCTATGCCATCTGCATCTTTCCTTTAGAGCCAAGAAAGACTGACTTGTATTCTGTAATGGAAGGTGGCGTTAGCAGTGGTCAGTTGTCCAACTGCGCACCATAAGTGTTTTATAGTACTATGCTGCCTGTCAGTCATAGTGTTTGTACACCGTAGCTAAGTTTGTTTAAATACATTTACAAATTTCAAAGCATCATTTTTAGACGATTTTCAAAAGCTCTCCATAAAATAGACATTAACCTAAGTAGATTGAATTGGCCAAATCTTAACCAGTATTATGCATACTCTTGAATAGGAAATGATTACTATTTGTACTTCAGAGACTTCTTTGTATTTATTGTCTGCATAGGGTATGAATACTACAGTCTATCTTTAGCATATGCACTAATACACGTGTGGGAAAACAGTGTCTCAAGAAAAGAACTAAAGTAGAATGAGGATCAAATAAAATTTTTTGTCTTTATGTTACATTAAAGTTTTGCTGCCTTTACAGCTGATGTTACTGCTTTTGATATTTGTTTTTTTTTCCCCAAGCTGTAACAGTGTTTTATCTTGTATTTAGGCCAGCCAAAATGCCTTCCGGATAGAGTATGATACCTTTGGTGAACTGAAGGTCCCAAACGATAAGTACTATGGTGCCCAGACCGTGAGATCTACAATGAACTTTAAGATTGGAGGTGCCACAGAGCGCATGCCAGTAAGTGGCTAGTGTGGGAAGTGATGTCTTATTTTGGATGAACTGGGCTATATTCAATGAGTTACTTTATTTTATAGGTAAATATTTTATACAGTTAAAATGTAAAATTATTAGAGAACTAGCTTTCCAAGTAGTACAATGTTCTTTTCTTTGTTTTGTCTTTAATTGCCACAGGCCACATGTGCTCACAGAGACAAAAGGAGAAATTTCCCCTCAATGGGATGGGATGTGGTCGTGCTGCAATTCCTTCATTTCTCCGTGCTGTCAGGATTGTGGACATGCATGCACTTGCACCCAGTGTGTTTTTCTGGCTTCCTGAGCTGATAGGAATGGGCCATGTGGGATTCAGCGCTCTTACCCACTAGGCTATGGGCCAGCTCTGGAAGAACTTTTAGCATTCTGTTACTTTGACCCATGTCTTTGATAATTTCAGATTTTTATTTAATAGAACTAACTGACTTTTCATTCTTGCTGGATAGAGCATTTACAGATTTTGATAAGATTTTATAGTTTGTGAACATTTTGAATTTCAATATTCAAATCCCTTTTTTTAACTTAAAACTCAGATTATTCTTTTTGTTTCTTTTTTTTAGGTTTTTTGCTGTAGGGCACATGTACTTACTAGAGACAGAGAGACGGAAAGTGAGAAATCACCCCCCCTGGGGGCGGGATTACCATGCCACGTCCCTTCTCCATTCTTCTCTTGGGATTTTAGGCATGTACACAGTTGTGCAGCATGATTTTCAAGCCACCAGGTCTGGGACTTGAACTGGGGTTGGTTATGTGGAAGTCCAGTGCCTTGAACACTGTACCACCTTCTGGCCCCCAGGTTTTTCTTTTTTCATTTTTCAAGTTTTTCCCACTGGGTATGTGCTCTCACCAGAGAGAGACAGAGGGAAAAATGAGAAATCACCCGACCCACCCTGCCCAGGGGGGATGGTCACACCGTAGTCCCCTTCCCTCCTATCTCCCCTCAGGATCCGGAGCATACACAAACATGTGCCCCGTGTGATTCTCAAGCTGCCAGGTCCGGAACTCAAACTGTGGTTAGCCATGTGGGAGTCTGATGTCCCAACAACCACACCACCCACTGGACCCCAGATTTTCCTTTAATATTATGCTTTCTGCTTTGGTTTTAGTTTCCAGAAAAGTGTACAGTTCACATCAAAGTATATTTCTTTACCACTTCTGGCATATAATCAACATATAAGAATTTGTTCAATGCCACACGAACGATTTAATGATTAAAAAACTTCCGACCCCGTTTCATTAAATCAGAGATGCTATCAATTAGAAGATGCATCAATATGCAATGCTAAGAAAGAGAAAGACTGCCAATTAAAGTTGTGACAGGTCATTGATTATAAGATGCAACTTGATTTCAGAGATGCTCAAGTGTGAAAAGAATTGATGAAATACATTAGATATCTTTCTGGAGCCCAACTGGGAAATGAAAATAGTGACTGAAGGACAGGCTAGTAAGTCTAGAAGTAACCAGACTTCACTGAGTGAGAGATTGTTTAACAGTTATCTTCTAAGTGTAATTTTTATCCTAAATGTTTTTAACTTTCATATTTTAAGTCAGAGCCTTCAAGACTGAATCTTGATAGATTTACAGAATTTGACAACAGACAGCTAAATCTTTGAAGAAAATCTCTTTGTCATTACCTCTCACGCACAGCTTACTTGATGGTGAGATAAACATTGCTTCTGACTACACATTTGGGGGGTGAAGGATAGTGGCCAGTCCTAAAATACCCTCACATGATTCGATTTCTGAAACTGAGGAGGTCAGCCCCAGCTGGTATTGGTGGAAGTGAGCATGGCTCATGTTTTGATTGTCCTGCTTCAGCCAGCAAGTTACCTGGTCCTCGGGTATGTGGTTGCCGCTTCCACTCCATAGGCAGGGCAGCTATTTGGAATATACGTCTGTGGAAGGTAAATTCATGAGGTAATAGTTTTGTCACATTTGGCTTCATCTGAGTGAAATTCCTGAACTTTATTAAATATAACACAGACTCTGAACTGAATAGTATAACCTATTTGTACCTGCGACCAAAAGGAAAACAAAAGCAAAAAGATTATGAACTTCTAATGTGAGTATTAGGAATAATTGACCCTTATTGTCACCCCCAGGAATTAGCGTTGACATTTTATTTTAATGGTGTTCAGTGAAACTCTCTGCTGTGACCCTTTCATTTTAATGGACCCACCAGCACTGGGTCAGTCCCTCTGTTCAGATGGCTGGTGTTCACTGGCATTTGGTTATGACTGTGGTGCTGCAGTGGGCTGACCCTGCAGAAACTTACATTCCCACTTGTTTTCACATCTAGTGTTTTTAAAGCCTTTTCAATCTTGTGTACCATTTCTCTCTATTTGTTTGAGTAAAACATTTATAATGGGAGCCAGCAGGTGATGTGGTGGTTAAAAGCGCTAGATTCCCACATGGCCAATCGCAGTTCAAGTCCCAGACCTGGCAGCTTGCTTTCTCAAATTAAAAAATAATAATAACAAATGGAATTAAATAAAAAGAAATAATTCTCTTAAAAAGAAACCATTAATAATGTTTTCATTTTAGCCAGTTAAAATTCAAAATAAAAATGTTCTGGCTTTCCTTTTCGCTTTGCTCCTCAGCTTTCACTCACTGTGGTTCAGGTTTATGTGTTTAATGTCTTTTTGTTTTTCTTTGTTTTTTTCCACTTTGATTCCCCTCTGAGGACCGTAGTTTCTCTTTCATCTCTTTCTTCCTCACTTCCCTTTTTTTCTTTGGCTTTTTGCCCATACAAACTTGATATGGGTAGGTTGTCAGGAAAGTCACGACCCAGGCTTCGCATAGAAAAACGCGTCTCGACTTTCCTGACGACCTAATACATACTACATTCTCTATTATTAGTTTTGACCAGAAGTCATAATTCACTTGTCTTATAGAAACCAGGTTACTTCATTGAAATCTTATCAAAAGATGTTCAACTTATCCTTTTACTATTTAGTGAGGTGATTTGGGGTAGAAAATGAACAGATCAGGTAAGGTCTGTGGTC
This sequence comes from Tupaia belangeri chinensis, assembly GCF_000334495.1. Lineage (NCBI taxonomy): Eukaryota > Metazoa > Chordata > Mammalia > Scandentia > Tupaiidae > Tupaia > Tupaia belangeri. The sequence continues at coordinate 8,795,209 of NW_006159534.1, read as the reverse complement.
CAGCAGTAAATGCGCTGCTCAGGAAAAGCCAGGTCCCTCATGGTGAATGCAGTTTGAATCTTTGGCCTTGTCAACCTGAGACACACCAGACAAGCATGCTAGTGCCCGGGATCCACTGGGCTGAGGACTGGGGGAATCGTGGCATGGCCGGACCCTGCGGTCTCTCCCTGCCCCACCCCCTCTGTCTTACGCACATGTTCTCTTTTTCTCTCAGGTGTGTATACTTACACATGCTCGCTCATCATTGAAAGTTAAAAAAAAAAATGGAATAATCTGCAATATATCTGCAGCTATCAACTTTAGGCCTGGAGAACTGTGGGTTTAAAAAAAATTCTGAGAGAAATTTCCAGTAATTTACTAAGTGTCAGAGATTCACTAACTAGAATATATTGTTTTTTGTCCTTGTGACTAAATGATACCTAATCAGTAATGGTTTATTTCATACTGATGGGCGGTGAAATACGTTACTGATTTTTTTTTTTCTTTTAAAGAGAAGAAGGAAAAAATTATGCAATATGGCATCTAATGAGAGAAAATAGTGGCTTGTACTGGTGAAATGATTGAGTACCATTTATTTTTATGTGTAGTGTATGAAATAACATGTCAACTTTATAGTATGTATATATACATGTATATATCATATATATATATATAGGATAGAGTATGTGAATATGTGTGAGTACATATATGAATGTGTGAGTCATAGGCACATATATTGGGTTGTTGGGAAAGTCATGGTACATAGAAGAACATAGAAAAATATGTCATGACTTTCCCAGAAGCCTAGAATAGGGGGCAGTGTACAGTCTGTGTTGCTGAATGCGCTATACACTCTGAGAGATATGTTAGGAGATTCTGCCAGTGTGAACATCACAGAGTATACATGAGCAGTATAGCCTACTGCACTCTAGGCTGTGTAGTATACCTCATATGTGTCTTCTGGACCACTGGACCACTGTCGTATGTATTGTTCATTGTTAACGAGAACTTCATTGTGCAAATCATGACTATTTGTTTTTGTTTGATTTCCTTAATAAACAGATAGATGATAATAGTGATTCTTGGTTCATCATATGTCTGTCTGTTTCTTATTCTCTATCTTGAAAATTTTAGGTTATAATGTTCCTTATTATTTTACAGTTTTTGCATCTACATAAAATACTTTCATGCTTAACTGAAATTGCGAATTTGAGATATTTTTCTGATTAATTTTAGATCCCAATTATTAAAGCTTTTGGCATCTTGAAGCGAGCGGCTGCTGAAGTAAACCAGGATTATGGTCTTGATTCAAAGATTGCTAATGCAATAATGAAGGCAGCAGATGAGGTAGGAGGTGATGAGAATGTTTAATTAATAGTATCAAACACATGTCATCCACTTGAAGATATAAGCTCTGGAAGAAGGGCCAGCAGATGGCATGGTAGTAATGGCTCTGGACTTCCACATGATGGACCACAGTTCAAGTCCCAGACCTGGAGGCTTGCTTTCTTACTTTACTTCTTTCTTTCTCTCTCTGTCTGCCTCTCTCTGGTGTGAATGCATGTGTGCCCTAGCACACAAGATAATAATAAATAAAATTAAATAAATAATAATTTTTAAAAACTCTAAAAGGAGGGAAGGGGCTCTGCAAATTCTTGAATTAGTGAATTTCATGATAGAATAACAACAGCATTATTTAATGAGAATATTAATACAGTGCTTAAAATACATTGTGACAAAAATGTATGAATGATTATGTGCTGTTTACTTTTTTTTTCTTTCCTCTTGTAGAGAGGTTTTTGCTCTAAGGCATTGTGCACTTGCTGGAGAGAAAAGAGAAAAACAGACAGAAAGCAAGAAATCCCCCTCCACCCCCAATAGGGGATGGCCCGTAGCAATCCCTTCTCCTCTGTTCTCCTCTCGGGATTTTGGGCACGCATGCACATGCACCTGGCATGTATTTTAAGCCGCTCAATCTGAGACTCAAACCATGTTTGACTATATGGAAGTCCAGCGATGTAACCAGTACACCATCTACTGATACTGACCATTTTCATTTAAGCCTCTTCAGTTTCTTCATAAGTTTGTATAGTGTTAAGAAAAAATTTTGAAAACACACTTCAAATTTTATTTTGGATTTCTTAGTTTATGTACAAAAGATTCTTTTTGAAAGTAATTGATTTTTTGATAACGTGTATCAAGAATGCAACTTCACTAATTCATATTGTCTCAAGGAAGCAGTAGAGACAAAAATTTGAAACCGTGTACATAGTATTGCTCATTATAGTACCGTTTATAATAATAGAATAAATATAACATCTAACTGTAACAGTTGCTTGAGTTATAGCCATTTGGGAATCAGAAAATTTGTTTTTGAAAGATTAGCATAGAAGACTAGTGGATAAATAGATCAAAGGATTGTAAAAATGTATGTATTTTCTATTAAGTTTTCACATAGATATATGTATATATACACATACCACATATATATTACACACATGTAAGCACACCCGTTGCATGTAATAGGGATTGGAAGGAGATATTAACATGTTAATGGTCATTATTTGTGAGCAGTGGAGCTGTAGTGATTTATATTTTCTCAATTCTGAAAATTTTCTATACTGATCACCCATTATTTTTATACAACTAGAAAAAACGTTTTAAAGCAAACTAAATGTTCAAAGTAACAAATTTTTCTTACATTCTGATTTTTTTAAGCTACAGTTATTCCAGAAGATGAAGTTATACACCTATTCTTTCGGAAAGTTTATAACCTATAAGCTAACATAGGCTAAAGCTATTAAAAATTGACAAAAATAGGGGCAAATCTGGGCAGTGTTGTTTCTGTATTTAGCAGTTGTTACTTACTGGACATCTGTGGGATGAAGTGTAAACTCACATTTTCAAGTTACTAATTCATTATATCTTGCTGGCTCTGGGGGTAACATCTGTTGGATATTCCCGCTGAGCACCAAGGGTAAATGTATCTAAAAACAACATACTTACCAGTTTAACAGGTGGTCTTCTGTTAGCAGAGGAGGAAAAAATTACTAAAGATGGCTTTGATTCTATTTTTATTTGAAACCAATGAATTGTCATACCATTCAGCATAGATAATATTTCACTTTTTAAAGTATTCACTTGATTGGCACAAGTTCCTACAGAAACCTAGATTTGTGGGACAACTGTATCCCAACTCTGGCACCATTGTCACGTCGCTCAGCACATGGAAACCTATCAGAGGAGCTTACTTAATCGTGGTCGCTTAAAATAGCTAAATGAATATTTTTTATCTTTAAAATATTCACTTTCAACATTTTTTCTGCAGGTAGCTGAAGGTAAATTAAATGATCATTTTCCTCTCGTGGTGTGGCAGACTGGATCAGGAACCCAGACAAATATGAACGTAAATGAAGTCATTAGCAACAGAGCAATTGAAATGTTAGGAGGTGAGCTTGGCAGCAAGAAACCTGTGCATCCCAATGATCATGTTAATAAAAGCCAGGTTAGTATGTGATCTCTCTTTTCTCCTTATTTGTTATAAATTGAAAACATTCCTGAGATTTTTCTTGTAAAACAAGCATTTGCTTTTTTGACCAGCAGAATTCATTAGGTTTATATTTTTTCATGGAAAGGATTCTACTCTTCTTATTTCTTTTAGGAATCTTAGTTTTATGTCTTATAGTTTATAAAAGTCGCTTTTAAGGTACCTGAATTTAGTATACGTGCATATTGTTTGATTTATTTTAAGAAACTTTTTAACTCAAAATAATTTTATTCTAAAAAAAAATTGCAAAGGTAGTTGCAAGAGTTCCTGTATTCCCTTTACTCAGCTACCTTTAATGTTAATGTCTAACATAACCAAGGTACATTTATCAAAAGTAAGAAGTTAAATTGATACGGTACTCTTAACTAAAAATCAGACTTTTTTAGGATTTCCCAGTTTTTCCTCTAATGTCCTTTTTCTTATCTAGGATCTAGTCTAAGCTATATACTCCATTTTGTCACATGTTCCTTCAGTCTATTCTAATCTGTGACAGATTGTTTGACAGATTGTTTTTGTGATTATCTCGATTTCTTTGGGTCACTATAACAAAAGACCATAGACTGGGTAGCTTGTAAACAACAGAAATTTATTTTCCACAGTTCTGGAGGCTGAGAAGTCTCCAAGATCAAGACACTGGCCAATTCAGTGTGTGATGAGAGCTATTTTCCTAGTTCATAGACAACTATCTTTCTATTGTATTCTCACATGGTAGAAGGGGCAAAGCAGTTCACTGAAGGTACTAATCTCTTTCATGAGGGTTCTACCCCCATGATCTGAATCACTTTACAAAGGTCCTACCTCGGGACCAGCAGTTGGCGTAATGGCTATGTTGTTGGATTCCCATGTAGTCAACTGTGGTTCAAGTCCCAGACCCAGTGGCTTTAACTCATGACGGGCACGTGTGCATACATGCCCAATATCCCGAGAAGAGAATGGAGAAGGGATTGCAGCATGGCCATCCCCCCGGTGGGTGATTTCTCGCTTTCTCTCTCTGTCTCTCTCTGTCTTTCTGTCAAGTGCACGCGCCCTATAGCAAAAACCTCTCGAAAAAGAAAAGAAAAAAAGGTCCTGCCTCCTAACACTATTACATTGGAGTTAATTTCAACATGAGAATTTTAGGAGACACAGTCATTCAGACCACAATAGTAACCTTGACTCTTTGGAAGTAGTGGACTGATATTTTGCAGAATATCCTTCAATTTTGTTGTGTCTGATGTTTTCTCATCATTAGATTCAGACTGACTGTTTGGAAAGTCTGCTACAGAAGTGAAAGACCAGTTTCTTTGCATTGTATGAGGGAATATGTGAGAGTAATATGACTTATTAGTGGTGACATCTACCTTGGTCATTGGTTAAGGTGATGTTTACCAACTCTCTCTGTTGCAAAATTACAGTTTTTCCTTTTCCATACCCTATTTGTTAGAAATTTGTCACTAAAGTCATTCTTACATTCTAGGTACCATATGAGTTTCAGTTCCTACAAGGAAAGAATCACCCACAATTTTTGGACATTTAAAAATCATTAGCATAATTAGTAGTGATACTTTGAAGACATGCAAATAAATATCTTCTTTCTCCAATTTTTTTTTTTAATATTAAGATAGGATCTTACCATGTTGTGAGCCTTTTGCCTAAGCCTCCTACCTGGGACAACAGGCATGTATCATTGGACCCAGCTCTTTTTTTTAGTCATTGTTTTACTGTATTGCCCAGTCCAGCCTCAAACTCATGCTCCTCCTGCCTCAGCCTCCCTGAGTCACTGGGCTGATAAGCACATGGTACAATGTTCAGCCTTTTATTGCAGGTAGAACTAGGAATTAAACATGGGACTCCCATGTGATCCCCCTGTGGAGTACAGGATCTTAGAAGCACGCCCCACTGTCTCTGGGCCTCTCAAACTTCTACCCACAGTTTCAACATTCATCAATGGATCTTGTTTATAGCAATTACTACTACAGTGCCTTAAAAATGATTTTCAGTTTTTCTTATTCCTATATTTATTTGCTTAAAATAGCTAAATGAATATTTTTAATTTTAAAAATATTTTATAATTATTATGTAAAATGATGCTAGAATTTTCTTTAATAAAGCAAGAAATGTTTATAAAAGATTGTATGCATTATATAATTTTAAGTTATTTTCTTCTTACTATCTTTAAATGCAGAAATTTAGAAATTTTTCTTAAGGAGGATTTGTCTTCCCTTCCCTATTTATTTACTCAGTCCTTTACATGTATCAAATCCTTATTTTATTCTTTGGGTTATAATTAGACACCTTGTTATTTGTATTATTGCTCAAATTATTTCAGCTCTGAGAATCCCTGTGCAGATGGTGCTTATGTCCTTAAGACATGACAGCATCCTTTTCCTTCTTTCTTTCTTTTTCTTTTCTTTTCTTTTCTTTTTTAAGCACATCCTTACTTTCTAGCTCTGTAAGATGCTCCAATCGTATCTAGTGTTTTCCCTGCCTCTCCCCTAGAAGCAGCCATTTTTCAAGGAATTCTTGGAGAATCTCATTGGAAAGTGATATTTAGAAACCAAGATCTCTGGGTACTAGATATAGTTAAATATATTTTTAAATGCTAAGGGGGACATTTTTTCAGAGATGTTCATTATATGAAGTATTTTCAATCTCAAACTTGAGTTTAAATATGACTTTAATCTTTTACATATACTGAAATCTGAATTTGCTTCAGAATAATCCTCTGTGTGTGTGTGTGTGTTAGAATAGGGGAGTCTGATAGAGTTACAGATGAAACAAGATTGGCTACATGTTGATAATTATTTGAATTTAGGTGATAGGTACATGCATGTCCATCTGCATTTTTGTCAGTGGTTTGATACTTTCCATAATAAACAGTTAACTATACTAATAATGAATGTGTCTTTTTAAATCACATCGTACGTTAAAAGTACGGGGTCATCACCCGAGAAGGGAGCGTAAATGTACCTGGCTGCATAGGTCTCAGTTTTGCCAGTTCCGAAATATTTTGGCAAGTCACGTAATCTCTATAAGAGCTTAACATTCCTATTTTTAAAATGCTGCCAGAATTTTCTAAGGGTTTAATAAAGCAAGAAATATTTACAGAAAATTGTGTGCATTGTATCGTTATGATATTTTATTATTACTAATTACTACTATCTTTTTTTTTTTTTGGAGAGGTTTTCGCTATAGGGCGCATGCGTTCGCCAGACAGAGAGACAGAAAATGAGGAATCACCTCCCAGAGGGGATGGTCACGCTGCAATCCCTTCTACTTCATTCTCCTCTCGGGATCTTGGGCAAGCACGCACACGCGCCTGGCGTGATTTTTAAGCCACCAGGTCCGGGACGCAAACCACGGTTGACTACATGGGAGTCTAGCAACATTGCTATTATGCTAACTGCTGGTCACTGTTATTACTATCTTTAAACGTAGTTGTTAACTGTACTCCATTGAGCTATCATTAGCAAGCAGAGCTAATGTGTATTAAGTTTACAGTACGCAAAGGAACTTCAAAAAATTCATGGCAAAAATGCAATTAAAATATGAGTTTATTTCCTGTAAATTTTTTGAAGACCCTTTGTATGATATGTATATAACCTTGTCCTGAGTGTGCCCCCTCTAGGAAGCCAGGTTGCTCCTTATTTGATCCTAAATGACCTGTAACTTGCCACATATTAATAGAACTCAGTACTATATACACTGAGTTTCTGGTAGTAATTTGGTGAGCTTTTTAATTGAGACATCAAGTTCGTTTTTTGTTATCTCTGATTTAACATATTATATCTCCTCTGAAAATTTCCAACAGAGCTCAAATGACACTTTTCCCACAGCAATGCACATTGCTGCTGCAATAGAAGTTCATAAGGTGCTGTTACCAGGACTACAGAAGCTACACGATGCTCTTGAAGCAAAATCCAAAGAATTTGCACAGATCATCAAAATTGGGCGTACCCATACTCAGGATGCTGTTCCACTTACTCTTGGGCAGGTATGAGTTTTGTGAATTTTATTTAATTTAGGAATTGTGACAAATGATCAGTGAATCACCCTTGAAATTGCACCAGTTTGAAAGGTCAGATTTGTAACCATTAAGTTCAGTGTCAGAGATTGTTCTTTGTCATCCAATCAGTAGTTGCCACTGACAACCTCTTAGTAGAAGAGCAGAGCCATATTTGGAATCAGACTGCTTGGGTTCGAATTTTTTTTTTCCATAGAGTGAATGCACTCTGGAGAGAGACAGAAATAAGGGAGGAATAGTGAGACATCACCCACCAGAGTGGATGGCCATGCCATAATCCCTTCGCCTTCATTCTCCTCTCGGGATGTTGGGCACAAACATACATGGGCCTGGCATGATTTCCAAGCTGCAGGGTCCAGAATTTGAACTGTGGTCAGCCATGTAAAAGTCCAGTGCCTTAACTACCACGTCATCTCCTGACCCCTTGGGTTTAAATCTTAGCTTTGTTGTGTACAAGCTATGGGACTATGGGAAAATGATTTAGTCTTTCTGTGTCTCAGTTTCCAGAGCTGTAAAATGAGGAAAATAGTATCTTTCATAGCAAGTTGTGAAGTTCCAGTAAGCTGATTTCACGTACAGTGCCTAGGGACATGACAGGCACATTGAAAGTACGCATTTGTGTAGCTGTCATCATTATCTTCATCAGTATCATTACCATGATTTCGTCATTTGTCTCTTTTACTCTAAATTAGTTGGTTATTTAAAATTCAAAATGATTAAACAAAGATCATACTTCTTAAAAGTGTTTTGACTGCTTGTGAAAGAGATGTTACTGTCTTCTACAAAATACCAGATGGTACTTTTGTTTATTCATACCTGTGGCAGTCCCCAACCTACCTGGCACCAGGGACCAGCTTCGTGGAAGACAGTCCCTCCGCAGGTGGAAGCAGGGGGTAGTCCTGGAATGGCCCAAGTGTATCACATCTACCATATACCCTATTTCCACCACTACCACATTGCAGTATACAGTGAAACAATCATTCAGCAGTAGGGTTTGTGCTCCCATGAGATTCCAGCATTGCTGCTGATCTGATAGGAGTCGAGCCCAGGTGGCAATGCAAGTGACAGAAAGTGGCCACATAGACAAAGCCATGCTTCCTTACCGGCAGCCCACCCCCAACTTCACTGCCCAGTAAACCACCTCTAGGCGGTAGGCCCCCAGCAGGCCATGGACTAGCACCAGTTCACAGTCTAGGGGTTGGAGACAGCAGACAAAGAATATCTAAAAGTATGCATTGCAAAGGAAATGCAAGGATCAGGTTTTGCCTCAGTAGGCTCCTGTTCTTGTTTAGAAGGAGGGACATTATATATCAGGAGATGGTTATATTTGCCAAGTTCTATATTAAATTATAGTGGTCAAATAATATTTTCATAGAAATTGAGCTGAAGGTGAGAGTCTGGCTGCTACTTGGTTACATTCTTATTTTGGGCTTTTATATAGATGATAGCAAACACTGAGGAAAGCCTGATTATTTAGCTTAATTTCAATATGGAAGGAATGAGGAAAACTTGAAACGATTAATTAAAATACAAATGATGGGACTAAATTGAACTCACTAGGTTAAGTTGTCTCTTAGGGCTGTGTTTCATTTCTCTTTGTATTATTGGTTCTCACATACATGCACGCACACAAAATAAATTTAAAAATAAAAAGATAATATAGGAGCCAGCAGGTAGCATGGTTGTTAAGGCACTGGATTCCCACATGGCTGACTTTGGTTTGGGTCCTGGACCTGGTGGCTTAAAATCATGCCAGGCATGTGTGTGTACACATGCCCAAATCCCTAGAGGAGAAGGGAGAAGGGATTATTGCGTGATTGTCTGTCCTTGTTGAGTGTGTGTGCTCTATATAGCAAAAAACAAAAAAATGACGAAGAGATATATATGGGGTAACTTTAGATCTTGGCTTGCTCAGTGAGGTCCCATTTTATTCCTTTGACCCTGTGTCATTTTTAGGGCCCTTGCTGTGTTCAAAACATAAGCACTTCTTGCCTTGTTGTGTGTCACAGTTTGGGAACCAGTGTGGCATTGATAGGGAATTAAAATGCATAATGAAGCTATGGTCTTACTATTCCTTTAACTTCTGATGTGTTAAGTGAATCATTTAGCTTTTATGTCCCTATAAAATGTTCTCACATTCCAATTCCATATTGGGTTCTTTTTTTGGAGAGGTTTTTTTTTTTTTTTTTTTTTTTTTTTTTTTGGTTGTGGGTGGATGTTTTGTTTTTAGAAGGCGATCTCTTGCCTCTTAGAATCAGGAGGCTTTCAGGTCTGTTCCATCTTGAATTTGCCAACTGCTTGTTGATGACCATGACTTTAGGAGCAAAGGCCTTAAAAATGCATGTGGACGGTGCTAGGAACAGTGAAAGGAGTTTAAAGCTGTTTCATCCTAAAAGGAGGTGAGCTCTCCTGGGCAGGGTGGCTTCAGGGTTTCTAAACTCAAATTATATGGAGAATATTACTATATTTGCACTGTTGGTGAGAGGATTCAGTGTTTTTTTTTCTTTTTCACTATTGTCTGGGACACACCAGAAAATAAGAGATCAATTTATTTAATAGATTGCAGATAAACCAATAATGTAATGCAGTGATTTTAGTTTTTGCTATAGGTCAGATAGAAACACAAAGAGGGAGATAGAGAGGGAAAATGAGAAGTCATCCCCCCAGGGGGATGGCCACACCCCAGTCTTTTCTTCACTGTTCTCCTGGGCTTTTGGGCATGCATGCATAAGTGCCTGGCATGAGTTGCAAGCCACGGGGTCAAATTGCGAGGTCACTCATGTGGGGTCCAGACCCTTTACCACTATGCCACTTGTTGGACCAAAGTTGTTCTTTTTTACAAGTTTATTTTATGTGTTATTTTCCTTTGCTTTCTCTTAAAAGACTAGATTATAAACTGGCTGCATGTTAATCAGTGGCATTGTCTTACTTTATAGGTTTATATCCTTCCCTATATTTTGCTCATCTTATGAGTTGAAGTAGTATAAATACCACTCGAGTAGCTTATAATTTGGGTTCCAAAATGAATCTTGAAAGCTTCTACTTAATACAGTTAGAGTATTGGGACATTCATTCTCACTTTCTTTTTCTTCTCTTTTCAGGAATTTAGTGGTTATGTTCAACAAGTGAGTTATGCAATGGCAAGAATAAAAGCTGCCATGCCAAGAATCTACGAGCTCGCAGCTGGGGGCACTGCTGTGGGGACTGGGCTAAACACCAGAATTGGCTTTGCAGAAAAGGTCGCTGCAAAAGTCGCTGCACTCACAGGTTCGTGATCACAAATTATTGCTCATTTTTGTGATATCAATCTGTATATTTTCTAGGTGCTTCTGCTTTGATTTTTTTTGAAATTAAAGTGAGAAATAGTATTTTCATATCAAATATGTATTGTGTCTCCGTTTGAGAAATTGTAATATTGATCATTTTTCTTTTTAAGTTTTCTATTTAGGAGTTCTTACAACATGTGGTTAAAATCTATCAGTGTTAACTTTGTTTACTATCAGGTGGTATCTGATTATTTTGCCTTTAAAGCTATTTTGAAAGGCAGTTTTCAAAGTAGGCAGAAAAAACAACTGATATTTTTGGGACGGGGAGAGGAGAGGTTTTTGTTATATGGTGCATGTGCTTGCCAGAGAGACGGAGAGACATAAAGCAAGAAATCATTCCCCCCCAGGGGAATGGCCACACTGCAATCCCTTCTCCTTCATTCTCCTTGAGATCTTGGGTACACACGCACAGTCGCCCAGCGTGAGTTTAAGCCACCAGGTCCGGGACTTGAACCACAGTTGACTACATGAGAGTCCAGCAACATAGCCATTATGCCAGCTACTGGTCCCAGAAACAACTGATTTTTGAGAAAGTCATTAGGTGGCAAGTGTGTAGACAAACTTAATATTTTTAATGTCATGCTGTGAATTTTTTTTTCTTTAAAGTATTGATCTTTTGAGGGACCAGCAGATGGCTTAATGATTACTTAGCAGGACTCTCACATAGTTGAATGCATTATGAGTCCTGGACTTGGTGACTTAAATCTCATGCTGGGCACAAGGGGACCAGCAGTTAGTGTAATGGCTATGTTGCTGGACTCCCATGTAGTCAACCACAGTTTGAGTCCTGGACCCGGTGGCTTAAACTCACGCCAGGCGTGGGTGCGTGTGTGCCCAAGATCCCGAGAGGAGAATGGAGGAGAAGGGATTGCAGCATGGCCATCCCCCCTGGTGGGGTGATTTCTTGCTTTCTGTCTCTCTGTCTCTCTGGTGAGCGCACACACCCTATAGCATAAACCTCTCTGAAAAAAAAAAACAAAAAACAAAAAAATCTCATGCTGGGCTCATGTGCCCAAAATCCTGAGAGGAGAGTGGAGGAAAAGGAATTGTAGCATGGCCATTTCCCCCAGGGCATGAGTTCTCACTTTCTGTCTGTCTGTCTCTCTGGTGAGTGTGCACACTCTATAGCAGAAATCTTTCTTTAAAAAAAAAAATTATTGACTTTGGGAGTCCTATCTTTCATTATTTTAATTGATAATGGTAACTTATTAGAGCCAAGTTTTCATAATCAGAAAACTCTTATTAAGCTGCCAGTGTTTGGTCCAGCTCCGTGGCACAGCAGTAATGCCTTACTCAAGGGAAGCTGGATCCCACATGGTGAATTAGATTGAGCCTTACGTCTGTTCACCCTGAAACACGCTGGGCACATGCATGAGTATCCAAGACCAGATGGTCAGGGGGAATCGAGGAAGGGGATTATGGAGGGACCAGACTCTGTGGACCAGACCCCTTTGTCTCTCTCTCAACGAAGCACTTGCATATACTCTGTCACAAGTAAAGGAAAACAAAAATACCATTATTAGAGAATTAAAGTAGAGATCATTATATGCACATTATATGCACATGATAGCTTATTAACTGATTGGTTTTTTAAACAAATTTTAATTAAAAAGGACTGTCATTTTAGGTCTTAGAATATGTATATCTTAAAAATTTTGAACATGCGGAAGATGGAGAACATCTAGCATTTTTGGTCTTGATTTTCTCAGGGAGTCTTTTTGTGCCTCTGGCTAGAGGAGAGAATAAAACAGACTATAATGGGCAAAAACATTTTAGAAAATATATACCAGGAAAGGAGTGTGAAATAGAACAGAGTAAATTTCACCGACTTTTCGTCTTTACTCCAGAGTAGCCAGGCATTGTGTATACGTGTTTGCAGTTTATGCTTGCCATGTATTTATGATATTGACTGTTTCATCCTTTAAGTATAATGATACTTATATCATTGTCACTTCTTGTCACTCCTCAGGGCTTCTTAACAAACTGTAGGCAAAGCCTGCGTCTACACTAAAGTTTTTCCTGAATTACCCAAAATGTCTGTAAACATCTTATTCTGTTCTTTTTCTGCTTTTTATATACTAGATCTTTCTATTTAACGTACCGATGGTAAAAAGATGTTTAATCTTACCTCTTCACTCATATAAGTTCTTTTTTGTTTTTCAGGCTTGCCTTTTGTCACTGCTCCAAATAAATTTGAAGCTCTGGCTGCTCATGACGCTCTGGTTGAGCTCAGCGGGGCCATGAACACCACTGCTTGCAGTCTGATGAAGATCGCAAATGACATTCGTTTTCTGGGTTCTGGTCCTCGGTCAGGCCTGGGAGAACTGATCTTGCCTGAAAATGAACCAGGAAGCAGTATCATGCCAGGTAGTCACGTAGCTAGTAAATATTGGCACTAGAACTTGGCTGGGCCCCAGGCATTCTAGCTATGCAATATGTCTGTTTTTGTTCAACGTGATCCCAAACCTGGATTGGGACATTTGAGACACACTTGTTTGAGAATGTGTGTGGGGCCATTTTTGATCAGGATTTCGGAAACTTCACCTAATCAAACAGGAAAAAGAACCTGAGTTAGCAGTAGGCATTTTGGTTCCCACATTAGAAAATGTGTTATAGTTCTCTTTTGTAGTGCAAAGCTAGGCCGTTTTAGAACAGGCTGTTAAAGTGATCAGCAAGTGTAAAGTAAAAAACAGGTCATACCAACCTCCTCTCATTTCATTTTGAGCTGAGTTATGGGCATGTTAGATAAAGAAAGTGACACAGACACTGGGTGTCTGGATTTCAGCAAGTCATTTGATGGATTCACATGATAGTCATTGATTCTAGTGCAGAGGTGTGGGCACTGCTGGTAGATGAATTTCACTCGGGGAACAGTGACATTTACGTGACTAATGAGTTGACTTCAGTCTGGAGGAATATCTTGGTAGCAAGCTAAAGCGCTCTGTCTCTCCAATACTTCACTGGTGACTGAGGATGAAGGCAGAGGATTTTTTTTTTAATCAAGTAAAAAGTTGAGATAGCAATATATTGGATGACAGTATTGGATTCATAAAGGCCTCTGTAGCTAGAACTAAAACTGACAAGGTAACTTTTAAAGTGAGAAAGAAAGGCCTGGCTATAGATTCTTTTCATCCTCTGTGTGAATAGACTGAGAGGAGGTTTCATTTTAAATGACAGTACTTCATGTTGAAAAACGACATGGGCTAGCCGATTGCAAATTCAAGGTGATAATTACAAAAGAGAGATGGTAAGTCACAGGTAAAGGAAATGGTCCTAATGAGTTACTTTGTGGTGAGAGGAATTAGGCATGTTACCAGGGTTGGGTTCCAGAGACTCCTGTGATGAATGGGACATTTCTAACTTCATGTCAGATTCCTCTAGGGAGCATCCCACATATTAGAGAGGTTATCCCTTTTGTAAGTGTTCCCATAGCAGCCTGCTCTTCTCTGTTTTTACCCTCGTCTTTCATAATGGCCTGTTTTCCCCCTAACCTCCAAATTCTGTAAAAGTGAGGCCTGCATCTTCCCTATTCACCATTTATAGAATGAACCAAAGCTATGACGTGGAGAACTTCATTTCACATATAGTGTGGCCGCTCATTAGCCTTTCACTGTTTTGTGTTGGCGACTACACATCCCTCTCTCTCTGTTCAGTTTCATTAAGTCAGCACTTATGGTTGGGTTTTACTTGATTGCATGTCTTTTAGATTTCCTTTAATTTTTATTTATTTTTATTTTTTTGGAGAGATTTTCACTGTAGGGCGCGTGCGCTCGCCAGACAGACAGAGAGAGACATAGAGAGAGAAAGCAAGAAATCACCCCCCAGGGGGGATGGTCACGCCGCAATCCCTTCTCCTCCATTCTCCTCT
>NW_006159534.1:8753665-8779219 GCF_000334495.1 Tupaia belangeri chinensis | reverse complement strand
GAACCGCGGTCAACTACGTGGGAGTCCAGCGACATAGCCATTACGCTAACTGCTGGTTCCCGATTTCCTTTTATTTTAATTCTGATTTATTTGACATAAAACCTACCTAATCTTGGGACCAGCAGTTAATGTAATGGCTATGTCGCTGGACTCCCACGTAGTCGACCGCAGTTCACGTCCCGGATCCAGTGGCTTAAAACTCACGCCGGGTGCGTGCGCATGCATGCCCAAGATCCCTAGAGGAGAAGGGATTGCGGCATGGCATTCCCCCCTGGGGGTGATTTCTTGCTTTCTGTCTCTCTGTCTCTCTGTCTGTCTGGTGAGCACACATGCCCTATAGTAAAAACTTGTTAAAAAAAAAAAAAATAACCTAATCTTAACTGATTGTTGAAACTGCAAGTATATTTGATGAGGATTTTCTCACTGGTTTTCTTGAAGGCAAGGTGAACCCCACTCAGTGTGAGGCAATGACCATGGTTGCAGCCCAAGTCATGGGGAATCATGTCGCTGTTACTGTTGGAGGCAGCAATGGACATTTTGAATTGAATGTTTTCAAGCCAATGATGGTAAGCTCTCCATTTGATTTATTTTTTGTTTGCCATGAAGGTTACTAGAAATTCTCCATTAGGCATTTTGGATGACATAAATAGCAGTTGGAGTCGAACATTTATTAATTTAGAGAAATAACCCTAGATGTGAGGAATTGGGTGTGTTTTAGCTCAAATGTTTTGATGGTTTAGTAGGAAGAACAATTCTGGAGACAGCATATAGGCTTCTTCTGTGTCCCTTACTACTTCAGATGCCAGCAGCTAGAAATAAGTTCAAGTCTCCTCAGTTTACACAAAAAAAAAAGCCTCCATTTGTAACCCTATCTTATTATTGTGATGTTTTCATCCTCTTTCAAATTCAGTTTCCTTGAAGGAGTCACCTGTGTTCACTGTCATTTACGCTATATTCACTATAGCCCAGCTGTAGCCCCACCACTTGTGATTGAGTTGATTTCCCATTCATTAATGACCTCTGCAATCTATGGACATCCGTGGTTCTTCTTTTCCAAATATCTGATGTTTCTTCAACCCCTCCTTCCCAGTTTTCTTCCTGTCCCCTCTCAGGCTTTCTTTCATTGGTTTTACTTCTTCCACCGACCTTGAAAATGTTGTTTCCACCAAAACTGTTGTTTTTCCTTCTTCTTATACAGATGGAACAAGAGGGCATCATCTAGTTTACCTAGCTTCAGATACTGGAGCTTTGCACGGTCCTTTATTTGTGTAGTCTTATATCTAAAATATATTAGTAGCTTATTTCCTTTCTGTTGGTATCTGGTATAAAGTCAATATTTAATTTGATAAACAAGTATTAAGTATATTCATTCAGTGTATCACCAGATATTTATTGATTACCTCATAATCTATCTATATCAGGCATTGGCCTGGGTGCTAGTGATAAATCAGTGATTAAGGCAGAGTTTTTTATTGCCTTCATGGGTTGTGCGTTCCACTAGTAAATGAAAAGGTAGGCCATGGCAGAGCTCAGACCTGTGAACTAGCATTCAGGACAGATTCCAAACAATTAACCCTAGCTGATTGACGTATGTAGGTGCATGAAAATAACTGTCTTGTTAATCTTTTTAAATCTATTTTTAAATCTTTAATACAAAATAAATCAAGATTAAGTCATTAGTATCAAATTAAACCTTAAAAGTTTTATACCTTCTGTTAAAGTTCATTGTTGGAGGTATAGTTTTTAGACTTATGGTTTTAGGCAAAGAATAATTAGGGATATGACTCTCTATATATATTAGATATGTTACCAAAAAGAAAAAAAAATGCTAAAACAAACAATTTGATTTGGTACTATCTTTAGATATTTGTGAAAAGTTATTTTAATGTAACCATGGAACATGATTTTGTTAAACATAAAACACTTGATGACCATTGAAAACTGGGAGACCTCGACTTTACTTTTTAACCTCTGCATTTTTGGTCCTCTTCCTTCTGCAGAGAGGATTCTTTCCCCATCTCCATCTCCAGCTGTCTTAAGTCCTCTCCATCAGCTAGATACTCATCAGTTCCTATGGCTGGAACTCATTTCTCTTTGTCTGTGATTGCTAACCACTTCATGTCTCTTCAAATAATTCAGTTTGTATGCTTTAAAGATGAACAGTGATTTAATGTAAAAAATATAATTTAAATTAAAAAAAATTATAATTACGATGGCCTATCTTAAATTTCAGGTGTTTGTGTTAGCCATCTTTTTCACCTACTGAGATTTTTATCCTATCAAATGATCATAATTTCTTTCACATTAACTTCTTGGGTGCAATGGCTTATAGTTTGTAGGACTGCTGTGTTTATTGAAAACCGCAAATAATATGTGTTATTAGATATACAAAAAATAGGCGTATTAATATTTGTGTTTTTCTCTCTCTTGCTCTCTCTGTCTCAAAGATTAAAAATGTGTTACACTCAGCCAGGCTGCTGGGAGATGCTTCAGTTTCCTTCACTGAAAACTGTGTGGTAGGAATTCAGGCCAACACAGAAAGGATCAACAAGCTAATGAGTGAGTCTCTGATGTTGGTGACAGCTCTTAATCCTCACATAGGTAAGAGTTTAAGGAATAATAATATCACTTTGAATACAAAATTTAAAAGTTGAAATTATTAAGCAAATACTGTAACAGTTTTGTGGACAGTAAATTTCTTTAGACATTGTTTCAGTAAAATCTCTTTAAAATATGAGTGGACATCAAAAAGTCTATTAAAAAAATAGAATTCAGGGACCAGCAGTTACCATAATGGCTATGTCGCTGGACTCCCACGTAGTTGACTGCGGTTCGCGTCCCAGACCCGGTGGCTTAAATTCACGCCAGGCGTGTGTGCGTGCGTGCCCAAGATCCTGAGAGGAGAAAGGAGGAGAAGGGATTGCAGCGTGGCTATCCCCCCCTGGGGGGTGATTTCTCACTTTCTGTCTCTCTGTCTCTGTCTGTCTGGCGAGCGCATGCACCCTATAGCAAAAACCTCTCAAAAGAAAAAAAAAAATAGAATTCAAGCGGGAATGTATTTTGGTACAAAAAAGCTTGAAATCCATGCATAGTTTTTCCATTGTACATATTTCCCATGACCTTTTGAAGACCCCTCGTATTCAAAATTGTGTTGACTTTTATGATGTCATAGTTCTTTTAAAAACCTGGTCCATTACACTTCATATTATTTGAAATGTACTATTCAGAAATAACGTTCAAACCTCCTTTAGTCTTAATGGAATTTAGATGCTAACTCTTCTGTGCAGACACTTGGGGAAGATTATTTGTCATATTCTCAGTTGGTGATGTCACTAGGTGGCACTGGCTGCTCAGCAACAGAATGGATTCACTTTTCTATTTGCTCTAGATGTTTTATAATGCTTTGATTTTGTTGCTTTTTCCAATTCAAAACAATGGAAAGGTACGAAGTAAAAGGAAAAAATTATGTGTTTATTTCTCATAGAAAAAGGGAGAAAAATGCAAATATCTTATCTAAAACCATGTTTTTGTATTACAAACCTATATTCCAGAATTGTTAAGTATTTCACTTAAGTAGATTCAAACATGTAGAGTTGGATTTTAGACTGACCATAATGATCCCCATTAAATAGACTGTTTTGACTTGACTTTTTTTTTTTTTTTTATAGGGTGCGTGTGCTCGCCAGACAAGCAGAGAGAGACAGAGAGACAGAAAGTGAGAAATCCCCCTCCTGGAGGGATAGCCACACTGCAGTCCCTTCTCCTCCATTCTCCTTTCGGGATCTTGGGCATGCACACACATGCATCCGGCGTGAGTTTTAAGCCACTGGGTTCAGGACGCGAACCGCGGTCAGCTACATGGGAGTCCAGTGATATAGCCATTACGCTAACTGCTGGTCCCTTGACTTGACTTTTATAGATTATGAGGCATTCATTGCAATGTGTTAAGTATTAAAAACCTTCTCTACCTTGTCCTCATTTCTGCTGAAGTGATGTTAATATATTCTTTGATTTTCTTGTATTTTGCAACAAATTATGATACAGTCATTTGGCATAATATGGTTACTGTTTTAAATAATCCTGAGCTTTCAAGGCAAATTTTATGTGATGTGGCTTCACGTGAAGCTGTAATTTAAGTTTTATGAAGTTAGAACTCATCTGGCTGCTTTAGGTAACACTGAGTTCAAAATGACAACTGTTTTTTGGTGTAGTATTGAGATTGGTAATGATATTTTGATCCATTTAAAATTATTATACATCAGCCTTCAGCTGGAAAGATACAAATGGTAACCAGATCACGGGTTTCTCTATGCCCTCATTATGTAACAGGCTGATTGTTAATATTGTCTTGTGGGACTTGGAATGAAAGTGGTGAGCATTAATGCTTAGTCTTTGAAATCACTGTTAACATAAACTTGCAGAATATATTGATTCCACAAGCTTAACATGAGAAGTCTTTCTCAAAGCTACTCTGATCAGTAAATGCCTTTTCAACATATTTACTATTTATAAATTCAGTTAAGTAATGAGATTATGCCTCTGATTTGCTTTAGAGATGGTTAATAATTGCATATTGACACATAACATCTTGTTTGGTTGATAATCACACTGCCTCAGCAGGTTTCTTTCCTTTGGTCATATTCTCTGATCTTCCTTTTTTGTTTTTTTCCTTGTTTCTCTCTCATTGATTTCATTAAATTACTTTTAATCAAGACAGCTTGCAGCATTGTCCTACCCTACCTTCATTAACTTACTAAGCAAATAATTCTGAAGTAAACAGTACACCTGTGATCTTTCTTACAAATGTATGTGTCTGCTAAACTGTTCCCACCTGTATCCTGTAATGTCTGGGAAGAGGGTAAGGAATGGGAGCCTGTGCACTGGAGAGGGAAATAGAGAAGAACCTTCGTAAGCAGCTCTGATGCCCTCTCTACTCTTCCTCCACTGCAAGATTTCTCTTTTCCTCTCATGCTCAGAGCCAGTCTCACCATGCATGACTGCATTTTCTGCAAGACTGAAGCAGTTAGCTTATTAATGCTTCCTTAGAAAGATCATTATTTCTGGCTAAACGTTTGAAAAGTATAACCAGATGTATGTTTTTGTGTCTTGCTGCTATTCCCCACCCACCCAAGAAAAGGGCAGTTTCAATTTAGGAATCTATTGCTAAAAGTAAGGTTTGCTTAAGTCTATATTACTGTGTTCTATCCTATATAAGAAATGACAGTTTTCTGAGATAACCACTGTTGAATATTTTTTTTTTTTTAAGTAAAAGAAAATAGTTTCTTTAAAAGGCCCATTACATCAATATCAAACTTTTTTGCTTTGGAAAACAAAATTTTAGTATTGCTTCCTATATCTTTTTTTTTTTTTTCTTCAGGGTATGACAAGGCAGCAAAGATCGCTAAGACAGCACACAAAAATGGATCAACCTTGAAGGAAACTGCTATTGAACTCGGTTTTCTCACAGCAGAGCAGTTTGACGAGTGGGTAAAACCTAAGGACATGCTGGGTCCAAAGTGATTTTAAATAAATTTATATAAAAACAAACAAATAAAATTTAAAAAATGAGTCTTTCTGTTTCTTAAACCAAAATGGGTAAATTTGAAAGAAGCCGCTGTTGAACTGGAGTGTGTCTAGCAGGGCAATTTGATCAGTGTACAGAACCCTCTGATGTGCTAATTTCAAAGAGAATTAAGTATAAAATAAAATACATTGAGTTAAGTTTAAAATAATAAGAAACTAATTTTCTTTTATGTTAATTGACTATTACGAGTTGAATTTCTTTTTTTGGAGGGAGAGGGTTTTTTTTGTTTTGTTTTGTTTTTTTTGCTATAGGGTGCGTGCGCTCATTAGAAAGACAGAGAGAGACAGAGACACAGAGACAGAGATAGGAAGCCAGAGGGGCTCCCTACCACACTAGCTTTGTCCCCGGGGTGATGGCCACATGCGTGCACACACGCCTAGTGTGAGTTTAAACCACCGGATCTGGGACTCGAACCATGGTCATCTACATGGGAGTCCAGTGACATAGCTGTTACGCTAACTGCTGGCCCCATAAGTTGGATTTCTTTTTTTTGGGGGGGAGAGGTTTTTTTTTCACTATAGGGCGTGTGCACTCGCCAGACAGACAGAGACAGAAAGTGAGAAATCAACCCCCGGGGGGATGGCCACGCCACAATCCCTTTTCCTCCATTCTCCTCTCAGGATCTTGGGCATGCAGGCACACACATGTGCCCGGCGTTAGTTTTAAGCCACTGGGTCTGGGATGCGAACCATGGTTGACTACGTGGGAGCCCAGCAACATAGCCATTACGCTGACTGCTGGTCCCCATCCATAAGTTGGATTTCTGACTTGTGCATATGTGTTTATGATTTTGTAAGTTTTCTGAAAGCCTTATCACTTTTTAAAGGATTTTGCATTTTTTTTTGGTTGGTGATAGGTTGAAAAATTTCCCTATAGTCAAAGAGTACTTATTACTGCATTTCCAAGAATTGTTGTAAGACATCTTATATTTTCCTGTGAGTTATGGGCATAAGATGACTAAGCTGTTCTGAAAGGGGTATGTGTGTGTTTGTGATTGTGCACACATGTGTATATGTGCAGGTGTCTGTGTGTAGAAATAGTTTTAAAAAATTGGGACATATATGCAAGCAAACCTTAGAGATACTGTGGTTCACTTCCAGACCACTGCAGGAAAGTAAATAGCACAGTAAAATGACACAAAATTCTTTTGGCTCTTTGGTGCATATAAAAGTTTTGTTTCCACTATACTGTAGTCTATTAAGTGCACGGTAGCAGTATATCTGTAAAGTTAAAGTACACTTAATTTTTTTAAAAAAGCTTTATTACTAAAAAAGCTCACGATCATCTGAACCTTCAGGAGATCATAATCTTTTTGCTGGTAGAGAGGTTTCCTGGATGTTGATGGCCACTGACTGATCAAGGTGGTAGTTACTAAAGGTTGGGATGACTATGGCTGTTTGTTAAAATAAGACCGCAGTGAAGTTTGTGCATTGACTGACTCTTCCTTTCATGAACAATTTCTGTCTTGCATGCTGAGCTGTTTGGTAGTGTAGTGTTTTACTCACAGTAAAACCTCTTTCAAAATTGGAGTCTGTCCTGTCAGACCTCGGTGCTGCTTCATCAAGTAAGTTTATGTCATACTCCAAATCCTTTGTAGTCATTTTGATGACAGCACAGCATCTTCACCAAGAGTAGATTCTGTCTCAAGAAACCAGTCATAAGGAATTCTCATCTGTTAAAAGTTTTACCCTGAGATTGCAGCAATTTTTTTTTTTGGAGAGATTTTTGCTATAGGGCATGTGCACTCTCCAGAAAGACAGAGAGGGACAGAGAGAAAGCGAGAAATCACCCCCCAGGGGGATGGCCGTGTCACAATCCCTTCTCTTCCATTCTCTTCTCGGGATCTTGGGCACGTACACACATGTGCCTGGCGTGAGTTTAAGCCACCAACCAGTTCTGGGGCTCGAACCACGGTCGACTACATGGGAGTCCAGAGACGTAGCCACTACTCCAACTGCTGTTCCTGAGATTGCAGCAATTTAATCACATCTGAAGGCTCCAGTTCCCATTCTCACTCTTGCTATTTTCATCTTTGCAGTTAACTTGCTCCATTGAAGTCTTGAACCCTTCAAAGTCATCTATGAGGGTTGGAATCAGCTCCTTCCAAATTTCTGCTAATGATATTTGGACCTCCCCTGCATAATGAATGTTCTCAGTGACATCTGGAATGGTGACACCTTTCCAGAGATTTTTAGTTTACCTTGCTGAGTTTCATCAATGGAGTCACTGTCTATGGCAGCCATAGCCTTATGAAATGTATTTTTTAAATAATAAGGCTCAAAAGTTGTAATTACGCTTTCATCTGTGGGCTGCAGAATGGATGTGGTGTTAGCAGGCGCAAAAACAGCATTAGTCTACTTGGACCTCAATATCAGAGCTCTTGGGTGACAGGTACATTGCCAATGAGCAGTTATATTTTGAAGGGAATTTTTTTTTGTGAACAGTAGGTCTCACCAGTGGGCTTATAATACTAGGTAAATAGACTGAAATATGCACTGTCATCCCAGCTTTGTTTTTCCGTTTACAGAGCACAAACAGAGTAGATACAGCATAATTCTGAGTGTCTCAGTATTATCAGAATGGTAGATGAGCATTGGCTTCACTTTAAGTTGCCACCTGCATAAGTCCCTAACAAGAGTACCAGGCTGTCCTTTGAAGCTTTGGAGCCAGGCACTGTCTTCTCTGGCTGTGTAAGTTCTAGAAGACCCATGCTTCAACAGAAGGCCATTTTGTCTACTATGAAAATTAGTTGTTCAGGTAGCCACCTTCAATGATTTTAGCTAGATCTGGGTACTGCAGCTTCAATGTCAGCACCTGCTGCTCCATGTAGCCCTTTGGTATTAAGATGGCTTCTTTCTTTTAACCTCATGAACCAACCCCTGCTAGCCTCAGACTTTTCTTCACCTCCCTCACTCTCTCAGCCTTCATAAAATCAAAGCATTAAGGATTAGGCTTTGGTTTAAGGATTAATAATGTGATTGGGTTGCTCTGTCTAGACCACTAAAATTTTATGTTAGGAAAATGCTGTTTCACAGTCTTAATGCTCATGTGTTCACTGGAGTAGCACTTTAACTTTCAAGAACTTTTCCTCTGCATTCATCCTTGGGTTAGTTTGGCACAACAGGACTCACTTTTGATTTGCTTTGGCTTTGGACATGCCTTCCTCATTAAGCTTAATCATTTTTGCTTTTGATATAAAGTAAGAGATGTGTGACTTCCCATCATGTGAACGCTTAGAAGCTAGTATAGGGTTATTAATTGGACTAATTTCAGTACTTTTATGTCTCCAGGAATAGGGAGGCCTGAGGAGATGGAGAGAGACTGGGCAATGGCCAAGTTGGTGGGACTGACAGAATACAGTGTTCATTGATTAAGTTCTTTATCTGTAGGCTGGGTTTATGGCACTCCAAAACAATTACAATAGTGCCATCCAAGATCACTGATCACAGATCACCATAACAGAAATCATCATAATGAAAAAGTTTGAAATGTTACAAGAATTACCAAGCAATGACAGGGAGACATGAAGTGAGCATATGCTATTGGAAACATGGGGTGGGTAGGCTTCCTTAATGCAGAGTTGCTACACATCTTCAATGTGTAAAAATCTCAGTAGCCTTGGGGCCAGCAGATGGCATGGTAGTTAAGGCACTGGACTCCCACATGGCCTACCATGGGTTGAGTCCCAGACCCAGTGTCTTGAAAATCATGCCAGGCATGTTTGTGCGCATGCCCAAAATCCTGAGGGAAGGGATTGTGGTGAGGTCATCCTCCCTGGGCGGTGATTTTTCTGTGTCGTTGATGAATGCACACATCTATGGCAAAAACGTAAAACAAAACAAAAAAAAAAAATTGGAATATCCTCAAAGCATAATAAAGTCAAAGCACAGAACAACAAAACATGCCTGTAGAGCATATGTGCTCATGATGCACGCATGTCTCCTGACCTTGTTTTAATTATCAAAGAAGACCTGAAAACACCATGATTAAGAATTCCAGGACATGGGTTAGAAAGGATAAGGAGGGCAGACGATTGGAAAGAAAGGAAGGATGTTACCAAAATGAGTCTTGCCAATCATCTCTGCACCAGTGCCAAGATTATTTTAGCAGGAATTTATTTGAAGCAAACACATGGGATTCAGAAGTAGCAGTTCTAGGAAGATCCAGGATAAGCTGATTTCAACTTGAAGCTAAAGAATTTAAAAGATATTGGGCCAGCAGATGGCAGGGTAGTTATGTCACTGGACTCTCACATGGCCGACCGCATTTCAAGTCCTGGACCCAGTGGCTTGAAAATCATGACGGGGGCATTTGTGTGCATGACCAAGATCCTGGGAAGAGAATGGAGGAAAAGGGATTGTGGTGTGGCCATCCCCACAACGAAGTGATTTCTCGCTTTACCTCTCACTCTCTTTCTACAGTGAGCAAACACACACCCTAAGGCAAAAACCTCTTTAAAAAGGGGAGGAAACCCTTAACATGTAATAGGACCAACCTCTATTAGGGAGTTGAAACAGGCATTTGGTCTCACTTTTCCCCTTCCACATGTATAATAACAGAATAATAAAAAAATAGCCATGACTCGTGCTAAGGTATCTCATCGATAAGTAGTCTTCTATTGGGTATATATGTTTTTAAAATGGGACAGTTTTTGAAAAAAAAATGGGATATTTATACTTGAAAGATTAATCATGTCAATACCAACTCCTCTGTGGAAATCTAAAAGTAATTGCTTTATATAGCATTTAAAAGAGTAAATTAAAACAAGTTCTAGAAACACTGTGATAAAAGATGAAATTTATGTTCCCAACCAATTTCTTAAGCCTGAGTGGGTGCTGTTCTAGTTTGCTCTGTTACTGATAACAGAAAATACCTGAGTGAGGGTAATTTAGAACAGAGGTCCAGCCTGTGGACCTTTGTATTCAGTAGCAAACTGACCTGCAGGACTGGAAACCATGTATTCAGATTCCCAGGGTTTGCTTTAAAATTACACGCTGGGTGTGTACACACATGCCCCAAATCCAAAGGAGCTGAAGGGCTGGGCAAAGGGGATTGTGGCATGAGTCTGTGGGGGTGCTTCTCTCTCCTCGTGCCTGTGCACACACTATCACAAACAGAATTTAAAAACAAAAGAATATAGGTTTATTCAGTTTATAGTTGGAGGTCCAAAGTCCAGGGTCGTATCTGATGAGGGTTTTGGTTTTTTTCTTGCTGGTGAATCAATGGCATAGTGGGCGGAGCAGGAGTGCACACGTGTATTTGTGTGTCTCTCTCTTTCCCTCTCCTTATAAACCCACCAGAGTTCAATCACAGGGGCCCTGCCCGTTAACCTTCGTCCTCATTTTGTCCCAAAGGCTCCACCTTTTAATACCATAGTCAAACTTTTACTCTTAATCCATCCTCAACTGAATCTCAACCCATGAATTTTAGGGAGACATTCAAACTACAGGAGGTACTCTTATAAAAATGGTTTGTAAATTTTTTTTTTTTTTTTTAGAGAGGTTTTCGTTATAGGGCGCATGTGCTCGCCAGA
Organism: Tupaia belangeri chinensis; assembly: GCF_000334495.1. Classification (NCBI taxonomy): domain Eukaryota; kingdom Metazoa; phylum Chordata; class Mammalia; order Scandentia; family Tupaiidae; genus Tupaia; species Tupaia belangeri. The sequence continues at coordinate 8,768,102 of NW_006159534.1, read as the reverse complement.
CAGAGAGAGACATAGAGACAGAAAGCGAGAAATCACCCCTCAGGGGGGATGGTCACGCTGCAATCCCTTCTCCTCCATTCTCCTCTCCAGATCTTGGGCACGCACACACACGCACCCAGTGTGAGTTTTAAGCCACCGGGTCCAGGATGCGAACCACGGTTGACTACGTGGGAGTCCAGCGACATAGCCATTATGCTAACTGCTGGTTCCTAGGTTTGTAAATTTTTAAAAACATGGCACTGTAGAGCCTTAGAGGATCTGCTTTTTAGCCCATGCTATACTGTTTTGGCCAGTGTATTTTGGGTGGTTATGATACGATGCTCTTGCAAATTGCTTTAGAACAGTGCTTTCCTTCAGACCATTTTGTTTTCAGATGTTATTGGAAAATAATAAAATTAAATAAATTGTGTACAAACTGGCACACTGCAAACTGATTTGTAGGTGTGAAACAATTTATCTACTCCGATGTATGTTTTACCTTAGCAGGCGTCTTCTGTCTAAATAGACTGTCGTTTGAGGGCTTGACTAGAGACATAGCCACTTATGTAATAAAGATGACAGCAAACACTGCGGCTCTGTAAGCCACATGGTTGACGGCAGATTTCGGATGATGCATAGGTCAGCTCCAAAACACAGTATGTGTGTGCAGACGTGCCCCAAATTCTGACATGCTGGAGGGCCGCAGGGAGGGGATCATAGTATAAGCAGAAACCCTGTCAAGGATGCTCCTTTCCTTCTTTCTCTCTCCCGTGTGCATTCTCATGCTCTCTTGTATGAAAACATTTAAGAAACCAGCAGATCAAGTTCCTAGCCTCGGTCTTTGTACAGCTGTCTCCTATATCCCAGCATATTATAAACTGTCATGGAATCCTTTGAATTGACAGCCATGTTTGTGCGATGTTAGTGAAGTAAAATTGCTTCTCATGTAATCTAAAGAGGGCTTTGAGACTTCTTGGTAGGGGGTAGTACTGAAAGTGAAAGTGAACTTCAGTGTTTTTTTGTTTTTTTTTCCCCACTGGGGACAGTTTTGCTTCCCAGGAAATGTTTGGTGATGTTTTGAGACATTTTTGCTCCTCACAGCTGGAAAAGAGGGTGCAACTTGCATCTAATGGGTAGAGACCACAGACACTGCTAAATATAATGCACAGGAGAACCCCCTACAATAAAGAATCTTCCAGCCCAGGATTTCAACAATGCAGAGATTAAGGAATTTAACACTGGAAAGTGTCTTGAAATGCTCACTGTTAGCTAAGCTTCACTACTTGTGTGTGTGAGCATGTGCTGTGGAGTTGCTGTGACTTTATCCATCGAAGATATCCACCTGAGATATCTTAGATGTGACCATGAACAGGAAACTGTCCAGCATTGACCTATCATGATACTTAAACCTTGGAATGACTTATTCCCAGCAAAGTACCCAAAGATTTCTGCTGGGGAAACGTAATGAGGGTCAAGGGCTTACCAGAAACGGATAGTATATATGAGGGGAACTTCAATATTTGAGGAAAATGGAGCTAGGTATGAGTTTATTTTGGTGCAAAACAATTTTGAAATCCATATATACAGTTTATCCAAACATGGTTTTTCCACCAAGACTCCTTTTGTATGTTTAAAGTGGAGACCAAAACAATCCATTGATCCCTGGGAACAAATATGAAGGACAGGGGTGGGGAGGGGTTTCTTTTTTTCTTTTTTTTTTTTGGAGAGATTTTCACTATAGGGCACGTGCACTTGCCAGACAGACAGAGAGAGACATTAGAGACAGAAAGCGACAAATCACCCCCCAGGGGGGATGGCCACGCCGCAATCCCTTCTCCTCCATTCTCCTCTCGGGATCTTGGGCACGCACGCACACGCACCCGGCATGAGTTTTAAGCCACCGGGTCCAGGACGTGAACCGCAGTCGACTACGTGGGAGTCCAGCGACATAGCCATTATGCTAACTGCTGGTTCCCGGGGAGGGGTTTCTTGAGCAAACAAACATTTCAGACTAGATTTCTGAACTGAACTGCTTGGTCTGGAATTGCCCTCAACTTGACACACAAGCAGGATAATTTGTGGAAAGCCACTAGCCAAATTTACACATTTCTTTACCCAGTTTATTTGACAGAAGTATATATATACACACACATATATACACACAAGTTTTAAGATTATTTCGTACTAAAACATTCGGGTATGGCAGTTATACCTCATTCTTTTCAATGTCCCTTTTGTTTTCTGCTTTTTTTAAAGTTTATTTTTATTTTTATTTTAGAGACAGGACCTCACTAGGTTGCCTTGGCTAGACTTGAACTCACTACTCTCCTGTCTTAGCCCTTCAAGTAGCTGAGACTATAGGCACCACCATAATGTCCAGCTTTCTCTTTCCTTTCAGTTTATAGTGGAAAGAAATCTGAGAAAGACAAATGCAATCTTAAAAAAAAATCCATGGAAAGGAAAAGATTAAAGCTGATTAACTATCATGAGTTTGCTTTTTGTTTTGTTTTGTGAGTTGTTTTTTTCTTTTTCCCCAGTAAATTCACTGAATTGGCATTCAGCAATCGGTTTTTGAGCAATTGATATGCTCTAGATGCAATCTAGGTGAGGAGAATGATGCTGCTGATCATCGCCCGCCACTTGGGATGCCCTGACACAGAATGTCAAGATCATAAGACACCTGTATCAGGCCAAGCAGATGAAGCCATTTTGTTGGTATCTTCTGATAAACCTGGTGATAATTTCCTGAGATTTCACCCTTCTCTTCAGAGCTTTCTGTGAAAGGCCGACCATGCATCCCTAGCCACAAGCCAGGGTCCAGAAGAGCTCATTCTATCCCACCTGCTGTATTAGTACCACATACATCTGATCTTAAACCTCTGGGACCTGAGAATGAGGGCCCCTCCTACTCTAGGATTAAGTGGTGGGAGAGAAGTGGAGATGTTCCTTATATCAAACGTGGTATCTGCATAGATGAGCCTTCGCTTTATGAACCTGTGGTCAGGTGTGCTTAATTTGACCTTGATCAGACGAGGAAAGAATTTAGCAAGGAAGCATTCTTGGTAAGAGCTACACACTTTCATTAGCAAGTCAGGGCTAACCATCATATCAAGACTTTTAAACAGAGGTGAAATTTGAAGCTGAAAAGAATGATCAAAGAAGAGGCAGAGGAAGATGAGAGGCAGGTAACCAGTGAAGGTGCAAGATGTGGTCTAAGGAGGATAAAACTGGCTCTTAACTAAATGCTGAGGGAGGAGAGGGAGAAAGCTGGCCGATCCAGTGGGGTTAAATTTCACCTCTGCTGTCTACTAATAATGTTTCTTTTCTCCACTTTATAAACTCATTTCTTTGTCCTTACAATGAAACTATTTGCACATATTTCATATTTATTTTCCTAAATGCGTATATATATTAAGTATGCCTGCCTCAGCTTTCTAATATCTTGAAGAGAGTGGGCAATGTTGCCAAATATTGGACAGATTTTTAGAGGGCAAGACTGAGATATAATTGAATTAGGCCATTTTTTTCTTCAAGAAGAGTGTTCACTATATAATTTATCACCCAAACTCCAACACTTAGTAGAATAAAAGCTAAAATAATCAAAATTATATAACTTTGGAAATTTTTATTGACCAAAGAATTGGCTTTTATTACTTTGGTAGAACAATAAATAATGCTACTCAATAACTAATTTCAAAAATAGAATTTTGTTCAACATGAAAAATACATGTGTATGAGTATGAGTAGTACATTAAAAAGCAAAATTAGGAAACACTTCCTATAGATTATCTGAACACTAAAATAACAGAAGCAGAACAATTAATTATTCTTCTACATATTTATATAATTTGATCATTTTATTATTATTCACCTTTAGAATAAAGTATCACTGGTATTTCTAAAGAACATATTTTTTTCCAACAGGATCTTATTATTTCACCTTTTCTATAAAACTGCCTACAATCTTTAATATTGTATCTATGGTTAATAACTGTAAAATTTTGATATTTTTCAATTGACTCTTCTGTAGACGGCTATATTTTTAATTGAACAACTAGTCTTTTTCTATTGCTGTGATGTGTCCGATAATCTCAGAGAAAGATCTACTAAATGGAAAACACTTTCATTGTCTTTTAAATTTTTAAATGAGTAAATACTTAAACTTAATATTATTTGTTTTTTAGCTTCTATTTGGACTAATTTCATTTGACGGATATTTTTTGAAGAGCACAGTTTGTCAAATAAGCTGTTTTTATTTGATTCACTTGCCATCAGTTAGATGCTGCAAAATTGTAGGTCTTCTGGATTCACTCTCTCCAAATACAAAATATAAATATACACAATGTAAATAGGAATTTTATCAAAATTTTTTCTCAACTGTTTTCCAAGTTAAAGCTTAAGCATTATTTGGACTCTCATTTAATTTGTTCCATTCTTTTCTTTTCTTCTTTTTTTTTTTTCTTTTTTTTTGAGACTGATATCAGTGTCTTCCTGTTTGTAAACTTTGTTTTCAATTATTACACTTCACATTAGAGAGCTAAAAACCTGGAGTTTAGTCAAATACCTTGATTAAAGATTTCCAGCTGTTATTAGTTTCCTGTGGCTACTGTAACTAGTTACCACAAACTTGGTAGCTTTAAAACAACAGAAATGTATTCTCTAACAGCTCTAGAGGTCAAAAGTCTGAAATTCATTTCATAGGACTGGTTGTTTGCCAGCAGTCAGCCCATGGTACATTACTCCAATCTCTGACCTTGTGGTCTGGTTACACTGCCTCTTGAATTCTATAGGACAATCTTCCCTTCTCAAGATCCCTAACTTTATCATGTCTATGAAGTCTTTTTTGGCCATGTAAAGTAACACTCACAGGTTCTCGGGATTAAGACCTAGATGTCTTTGGTAGCCTACACTAAATAATACTGAACAAAATGCAACTAAATTTTAGAGAGTGCATTCACAAAAAATGCAATTATGCTGTAAGGTGTTTCAAATGGTTTATGAAGTAATTCTAAAAGCCAGAGAAAAGGTGTGTACCACCAACCTAAATAATTTTGTTTTCAATATAATGTTTTTTATCACTAAACATTTTTATAGTTATTCTAAAATTATAAATAAAAATATACACTTCAACTAGGAAAACTTTTATTTCAATTGGGAAAATATCGCAGCTTCTTTGAGTTGTGTTTGGACCACAACCAGTTCCAAGTCCACTTTTGTTACACAGACTTATTTATTGCCACAGAGATTGTGTGTCATAGCTAGTAAGAAACAGAGGGACAGAGGGAGGTGAGAGGAAAAGGGAAAAAAGCACTCTACCCCTAGTGGGGCATAGTTACATCACAATGTTTCTCCTTCATTTCCCCATCTTGAGATTTGGAGCATGCACACACACGCACCTGGCATGTTTTCAAGCTGCCAGGCCAAGATTTGAACGGCAGTCAGCTAGGTGAAATCCAGCTCCCTTAACCACTAGGCTATGGTACCAGCCCACAGACTTCTTAATTTAGTAAATATTTGCTCTTACCGCTGTCAACTGTCAACTCCAACTAAGTATTCCTATTACTACCAGTCAAATTACTTTATCTTCAGTGTTGAAATTTTTATAGAATTTACAATAATGTTTTATAATGCTGACTTATCTTTAATATCTATTAGGTTGAGAACTATGTGGTCCCTGTTGTCACAGCAGAGTTGAAGAACAAGGAAACAAGCAGAGCGCAAGGGTAATAGAGAAAAAAGATACATCGCACAGGCAGAATGCTAATGCCAAGGGAGGCAAGCAGGCCCAAGGAAATAAGAGGCACAAAATTTGTCTCCTGGAGAGAACAGACCAGAGCCACCAGAGGCAAGTAGGCACCGGCTCCTTCCCAGGGTCTGGTTTTATCCTTTTTTATTATCGATCCTTTGTTTAGTCAAAATATGTGCCCCAAGGTCTCCTTCAGCTTGCTACTTTTTTCTTTGTTTTCCCATCTTTTTTTTTTGAGAGTTTGGTGGTTACAAAGTAAGTGGTTCTATGGCCTGTCCTTAACCTGTCCTGTCCCTGGTATCCTAACCAACACCTAACACCTCCCCAAGAAGTTCTGATTGGAAATAATTGATTTCCTATTTGACACATCTGATGACTGATATAAAGATAGCAGCATTTATCTTCTTGCTTATAAACGCCATGTGATGAAATGGACCATGAAAAGGACATTTCACGGTCTGAAAGTGGAAAGAAGGCAGAGCCTCCCCTTGGTAGACATCAGTTAGGAAGAGAAGTGAGCCACAGTTTTTGCCACTCTGCTATGTCTACAGATGGAAACCCAAAGCACTACAAGAGTCGACTCTGAGGTTACAAATACATTTTTGTGAGTAGTGAGTTAGCAAACATTTTACCTGCAAATAATGCTAATTTTTTTTCTAGCTCTTTTTCAGAAAAGTAGTACACATGTATGATGCTAATAGCAATTGTATGAGGATACGCTCCTGACCAACAGGTGTCATGTTGAAAAACTGATGAATTGACTTTTGTTTTTTAAGAGAAATACCTCATGGTTTCAATTTTGATTTCTTTGATTACTACAGTACTCAAAAGCATGTTAGGCATTTGTCATTTGTTTTTCTGTAAATATTTATTCCTTGTTCATTTTTCTATTATGATTTTAGCATTGTCACATCAATTCGAGTTTTGAATATATCTAGTTCATCTACCCTTTGACACATTTCATGTAAATACTTTCTTTCCTAGTTTTTTGTTCATTTTATAATTGAGATTGAAGGAATGTTTTTGCATGCAGGAATTTTGCATTTTTTATGGCATTCTCAATTTTATTAACTTTTCCCTTAGACTCAAGATATTTGGAAGTAAAGGAATGAGACAGGGCTTCAGCTTGAGGGTCAAGGAGAATCCAGGGAAGTTTCATTCCTACTTATTTGCCTCCCTCCCTCCCTTCCTTCTTTTTCTTCCTATTTAAAAAATGATGCTAAAACTTGACCTTTTATTGACATAGAAATACACTAAGGCCAGTAGGTGACATGGAAGTTAAGCAGGTGGGCTCATTTCCACATGGCTAACTTTGCGATTCGCGTCCCAAACCTGGTGGCTTGAAAATCTTGCTGGGCATGAGTGCATTTGTGCCCAAAATCCTGGGAGGAGAGGGGGTGACAGTGTGGCCATCCCACCTACGGGGGGTGATTTCTCACTTTCCCCCTCCCTCTGTCTCTGGTGAGTGCACATACCCTATAGCAAAAAAAAAAAAAAAAAAAAAAAAAAAATTAAAGTAAAAATGGATCAAAGCTATAAGAGAAGGGGTGCTTGGTGGAGTATATCCCAGAAAAACAAGAACAAGGTCATTATGGATAGCATGAATTTGATGTGGCAAGCAGTGGGATCAGTTTTTTATTTTAAATGGGAAGTACTGAAGTTAGGAGCAATTAAGTCATCTAAAGAAAGGTATCTTATTCTTTCCAAGAGTTTTTGTGCTCCAGAGGCCTGACTCATGGTTGGAGGGTAAGTAAACAAATTTTCTAGTAGTTGAAAGTTGTAGGCATAGAGATTATACCCAAGGGCCCTTTTGTGAGACTATATACATTTGTTTTTTTCAATGTATTGCAATGAGCTTTTTATTTGAGTACCAAGCCTTACTAAGTACACGTTCAGAAGAGTATTTTACTGATCGAAACAACAATAAATGGGTTCATCTTTAACCATTTCAAAGTAGTTGGTCTCGATTGTTATCCCCTTCCTTTTTTTTTTTTTTTGCTTTTAGAAACAGAATTAAAATGAAAATACTGCTTTTTTGGTTGTCTCTGCTCAAGAGTGGAAATTTAACTCTCATCTCTGTCAGAGACTACTTTAAGAAGCTTTAATTCTGTGTTGGAAGCTATGTTGAAGTTTGAATTCCCAAGAAAACCATCATCTAAAATTCTTGTGGATCAAGCCAGACTGATTTATCACATTAATCATGTCTTTTCTGGTATATAGGGAGGATGGATATAGGCTTCTTTAAAAACAAAGACAAATTAAAAAAAAAAAACAATAAAAAACAAGCAAAGAAACTTGCATGTTCTTGTGATGGTCAAACCAACCAGCAAAGGTGATGGAAATGGCCACCTTTTCACGAGTAGCTGAAGGTGTGTTAGATTTAATTAAAACTGTTCCAAATATATTTCACAGCTTTTACAAGGTGAGAAGTGCTACATAAATAAGCAACTCAATTAAGGATAGTTTACTTATTTTTAAAGTTATTGATGCATTAATCAAGAAAATTACCAGGGTAACTTTGGGTTATGTAACTATTTATGATTACCTTTAGTATTTGAGTAGCTAAACCAAATAAAAATACTGTTTTAGATTTAATCGTATTTTTGATAAGGGAAGACAATCAAACTGAGAACATACTTTATGACAAAATAATTTTAAATGAAATAGGATAAAATTGTACTCTATTGGGATGAGATCATTCATTTCTGCCAATTTTGTTAATTTTGGTCATGGTTATGTTTATCATTTAGATGAAATTTATTTAGCATGTTTTCTGGCATCAGTTTCTATTAAAGTCCCAGAATATTGCTTTAAGAACTGAATTATAGTGTATTTTGCCAAAAATGTAATTTTTGATTATTATATTCATCTAATGTATTAAGTGACAGAGATATGTGCTTGAAAAGTACCTGTAACATCAATCTCACCTAGCTTTGGCAGGAGATGCATACTAGGAGTTCTTCGGAAAATTTTATGATGTCAGTGCTCAGCTTCCCCTTTCATGAGTAAATCAGAATTTCTGAGGGAAGGGACAAGGCATAGGCCTTTTTATAAAATCTTTCTAGGGGGCTACAGGGACTGGGCAGTGGCACGATAGTAAACCATGCTTTTCTGCAAGGTGACCTGCATGGGGAAGTACCAGCTTTCCATTCAAAGACTCCCCTAGTGCATGGCATATGTGTGCTCATGACCCAGGACTGGCTGAGGATGGGAGTGGATCTCAGGTTCAAGACCCTCTTGGGGGTCTGTCCTTTTCTGTCTCTCTCCTCCATCTCTGTTCTTCATGGAAGAAATAAGTAAACTTAACAAAAGGGGACCAGCAAGTGGCATAGTGGTTAAGGCACTGGATTCCCAAATGCCTAATCATAGTTTGAGTTCCAGATCTGGCAACTTGAAAATCATGCCAAGTGCATGTGCGTGTATGCCTAAAATCCCTGGAGGAGAATGGAGGAGAAGGGATTGTGGCGTGACCATCCCCCCTGAGGGGGCTGATTTCTCACTCTCTGTCTTTCTCTCTCTCTCACTAATGAGCACATGCAGCCTATGGGAAAAACCTAAAACAAACACAAAAACTTCCCCAGGTGAGTTTCTTGTAACTAGGATTTGGAACCACCCATCTGTATTACACAATGGCAATTTAAAAATACATAAATTAGCAATTTACTAAATATAAAATGACAATCATTTTTAGTATGTCACATGAATGAATGTTATATTTTTCTTGTCATGAAGCTGGTGAGATTATCTGGGCATGATTTCATGTTATCAGTTACTTCTGTTCTTCTAAACTCTCTTGCCATTTCTCCTTTATTTCCTTGACGTTCTAAGGACTCAAATTAAGGGAGAAAAATTGTTGCCATCTTATCCTAATGATGAAGTACCTTTACAAAAGTGATTTATTCACTAATAGACTCATGGTAGGAATAGAAAAATCAGAGTTTCCTGGAATTGTATGTTATTTTTACTGAAATAAAGGGCCTCCTCCCCCAACACACTTACCATACTTAGCAAGTGTTCTGATGTTAACTTAAGTAATATTTGACTTACAATAACAAATTATTAGACATATTTTTATTAATTATTTCTCACGATCCCTTTCAACATGCACTCCAGAAAATCGTCTGACTTCATAGGTACAAAACTAGAAGACAGTCAATGTATCAGATAATAGCTTCTCGTTCCATGTAACCGTTCTCGGCAGTTTACCTCCTGCCTGTTACTTTAGAACAGTAATACGCAGTCTGGCCAGCCAAACCAGGTTGCCTGTGTCTAGGTTGCTTTGGTTGAATCATGAAACATTTCTATTTATTAGTGTTTTTGAACTAAAATAGTGGATCAAAGACTTCCTGTCGCCTAACTTCTGTTCTTGTTTTCTAGCTGTGAGACTAACATCCTAGTGTTTGCCTTACCGATCAGTCACTATTTTTATTTTACTAACCTTTTTATTTTGACCTGTTTTTGACTTAGAGAGAAGTTGGGGAAATAGTAGGAAAAGTTGCTTTATGTGTCCCTCCCAGCTTCCCGATTGTGATATCTTACGTAACTACAGTACAACGATCACTGGGAAATTAATGCAATACCATTAACTGAACATCAGGTCTCCCACCCGCGCTTTGGCCTTCCTCACTATCCTTTCTTCTCTGCTCCACGATCTTGTACTGCATGTAGACGTCCCTTCTCTTAGTCTCTTTCAGTCTGTAGCAGCTTCTCAGTCCCTTGTTCTCTTTTATAACTTGACATTTATGAAGAGTACTGATCAGTTAAGAATGGCCATCAATTTGGATTCTTTGGATATTTTTCCATGAGTGGAATGAAGTTTTGTTTTGGTAAAGAACATCACAGAAATGATTCTGTGCTTTCCTCAGTGCATCATATGAAAGGGTTCAAGCTCTCTATATCTTATTACCAATGACATTTACCTTAACTACTTGGGTAGGAGGATATCTTCCAAGTTTCTCTACTATAAAGTTACTATTTTGGGGCCAGCTGGTGGCATGATGGTCAGGACACTGGACTTTCATGTGGTTGAACGTGGTTTGAGTTGTGGACCTGGCTGCTTGAAACTCACACCAGGTATATGTGCATGTGTGCCCAAGGTCCTGGGAGGAGAATGGAAGAGAAGGGATTGCAGTGTGGCCACCTCCCTGGGGGATGATTTTTTTTTTCTGTCTGTCTCTCCAGTTGGTGCTTGCCCACAATAGCAAAACTCTCTAAAATAAATAAATAAATAAAATTAACAAATAAAGTTACTATTTCTCCCTTTGTAGTTAGTAAATATCTAGGGGAGATATGTTGAATCTATGTCAGTCATCTTTCTACTTAAACTTTCACCCACTATTTTTTTTTGTATCCATAAGTAAATCTTGTCTGTAGCACTTGTTATTGTAGTAGTTGCCTAATGGCAATTCTTTTTCTTTCTTGCTACAATTATTTATTGAAATTCTACAATAAGAAAGAGTTGTTGTTGTTCTTCTTCTCTACATTTATTTGCTAAAACAGTATGAAATGATGGATATTTATTTTATGTGTCCAATGCTATCCTTATTTACTTTGTCACTCAATTTGCTCTCAGTTCGGCCATTTGGGTAGGCCCCTGCTCTTCTCAGAAGCCCTTATACTTTTGGAGGGTTTTCTTACTTTGCTGGCATCACAAGATGCTCTTTATTTTGTGTCTGTGTGAGCATTTCTGTAGTGAAATAAGACTGATCCTATGAGGGCACTGTACAAACTCTGAAGTAGAAAGCAGACGAGTCAATGTGATTGGTAGTATCTACTCTACCAGTGAGTTCATTTGAATGTCACAGGGTACAGTTGTAAAGAGTGTATGTGCTACAGTGATCGCACTGTCACATAATAGTAGTGAGTAACTGAATATGGACCAAAACACCATTCATCAAAGAAAAGCAACAACAACAGCAAAAAAGAGCAATGGAGTGAATTTTGCTTGGAGAATTGTGTGTTTGTTGCATGTTGTTGCCAAATGAACCTAGGAAATACTTTAGATCATCCATTGTAGGAGCGGTTGAAGAATTTGGGGGGTAATTAAAGAAAAAGATATGGTGGCATGTTGGCAATGGCACACACAACTTTTGGGGTACTGCTTTGACAGGTTTTTATAAGGGAAAAGTCCCTCATAGCATAAGACCTTCCAGAGTCTAAGGTGCAAGGGGTCACTGCGCAGTAATGGCAGGAGGGCAAGGGCAGAAGGCAGCTGGAGAAAGGGCCTATGTTTCTAGGTGATGCCACTCAACAGCATGGCAGGAGTGTCTGAGTCAGAGACTTTGAAAGAGCAGCAGCTGCTTGGGGTCTTTGTCATCTGAAATTTATTTTATCTATGGCTAGCAGATGCTGGGTACAGTTTTATAGGGTATCCAAACAGGCAGGCTCTAAATGTCTAAAAAAAACCCTCCTTATTTGAACCCTTTGCTTATTCATAACTAATTTAACAATTAGATGTGTAAAAAATTGAATTTTGGGCTGGTGGTATTGTGAACTAATGGATCTCCACCTAAAGTAAAAAAAACAACCTTTAGGCCGATACACAGAAGCCATTGCTGACTTATTTTTGTAACATTCACAAAGTAGCACAATGCTTTTTCATGCTACATCAACTCTCAGTTTCATGAATATAATGAATGATTATTCCAAATGAACTGGAGGACAGGGCAGCTTGTCAATCAGATGACATAGAGGTCGATGAGTAATGGATGATAGACTGTGCTTAGAGATAAAGCACCAGACAGAAAAAGACCAATTGCAGTCAACCCCCAATGCCATGCTGACATCTGGGAGAATACTCATAGGAATGGAGTGAGTTAATATATACACAAAAATTAATGAGATGAAGGGCAAAGGAAGTGCTAGCTGGATCACTCTAGACAGTATATTTTGTGCTGGCAGAATGATTTATTATTAGCATGGGATTATTGCAATGGTAATATTTTAAAACCTGTGTTGCAATTCCATCCCTCTCACCATGTGTTCACCTAATGAGAAGCTAAAGATGGCATATAAATCCCTACAATCACTTCCTATGTATCCAAGGGAGGCTTGCCGAACACCTGAGGTGGCACCTGTGGTGGGGTGGACAATTCTGGGCTTGGAGTCCTAAGGCATCTCTGGATCCTAACACTATACCTGCTTGTCCTGTGACCAGAGGCAGAGGATTTAGTTTTGTAAATTCAGTTTCCTAAGCAAAATGGGAATAGAACTGCCTAACTCATCTAGCTGTTATTTGTGCTAAAATAAATCCCGGAATGTAAATGCTACCAAGTATGGCTTTCTGAAGATTGTTTCATTCGTATGATGATTGAGTAGATGGTCACCCTACCTGATATGATTTGAAGGGTATGGAGGCAGCCACTCTAAAATGGTGTCTTGAGGGCCAGATGGTGGCCTAATGGTAAGACAACTGAACCCACATGGAATATCCTGGGTTCATGTCTTGGAGCCTCCTTGTATAGAAGTCACATGTGGGCATGCCTTGTCAACCAGGTAGGCTGAAGCTGAGGGAAGACTGTGACATAAAGACCCAGTTGTGGGTATCTTTCACTTTCTCTCTCTGAAAATAAACTTGAAAAAAATGAAATCAGAATAAAATAAAAAACATTGACTTGCACATTGTAATAATCCGTGAAGCTAGGGACCATGTGTATTTTGTCTACCTCTGAATATCCAACATCTTACATAGCAACTGACACGCAGTAGGTTCTACATAAAGAAAGACGTTACTTGAAACCATTTTTCTGAGAACAATCTCAATTTAAGACATTTCTGCAAGATGAATAAGTTCTAGGGACCTACTTCCCAACCTTTACTTCCCTTTAGTTAACAATACTGTGTGTGCATATAAAAATTTATCAGTGTCGGAACCATCAGTTGGTGTAATGGCTATGTCACTGGTCTCTCATGTAGTTGACCACAGTTCAAGTCCGAGATCCAGTGGCTTAAATTCATGCAGGGCACGTGTGCATGTGTGCCAAAGATCCCGAGAGGAGAATGGAGGAGAAGGGATTGCGGTGTGGCCATTCCCCCAGGGGGGTGATTTCTTGCTTTCTGTCTGTCTGTCTGTCTCTGTCTTTCTGGTGAACACACACACCCTATAGCAAAAACCCCCCCCCCCCCAAAAAAAAATTATCATTGTCAATCTCATGTTAAGCAATCTTACCATAACATTTTTTAAAAATATTTAAAAACTGTAACAATCCTTGATAAATGCAAATATTATCTATTTAGTCATTAATGTATTGGTTTAATATAATCAATCAAATTAGCTCAGTCACTAGGCAGTATACTTGGGAATGGGACCTAGTTTTGATGAAGAGGCCTAGAGTATGGGATATATCTTGAGTGAGGACAGCCTGGCTACAGTGTTGGTGCAATGGCTCCCGAGTAGCCAGTAGAAAGTCAAAAGAGGTTAAATGCATAGAAAAAGGAACATGCAAAACCTGGAGAGGGCTAAAGAATATGGTCACTTAAAACACATATGGACAACTTCCCTGAAATGAGTTTCATACCTGCATATTTTTAATGTGTATGTTTTCTATCTTAGTAAGCATAAGATACTGTGGAATTAATTGTATTTTAGCCATGGTTAGTTTTCCAAGAAGTGCAAAAGAAAAGGGTAGATAACCATTTTTGCAGGTGTCACAACTCAGTTGTCTCTAAACGAAGATCTCAGAGGGCTCCTATACACATTCTGAGAGAAGTAGG
>NW_006159534.1:8743748-8753651 GCF_000334495.1 Tupaia belangeri chinensis | reverse complement strand
ACAACAGTGGAGAAGAGAGAGTTGGGGGGAAGGAAGTGACAGAAACACGAATTGAGTAAAGGATGGGAGAGGCAGAAAAAAATAAGGGAGACAAGGAGAAAAATGAGACACCAATGACACTAGGTACCAAAGCTCCTGTTCTAGTCAACGATTTCTTGGCATGGGCTAAATCTTTTCATAACTTTTTTCTCCCCTGTCTTTCTCACCCACAAATCTCAACTACAATTGCCTTTGAAAGGTATTCATCTGCTTCTCAAACGTTGTCCCTACAGAAAGAAGGCTTCAGAATCTGAATTGTGTGTCTCAGCCACAGAAGGAACATTTATGAATAATTGGGCAAATTAAGGGTATGAACCCCCAAAAGAAACAATGTATTTTGACAAGAAAAATTGGTTGGCAAATGTTAAGGTTTTTATGAGTAATCATAATGATACTTTAGGAAATTATAATTTGTACTGCATTCTGTCACAGTTGTTTTGATTTGTGGCTTTTTAACAGTGAATAAATTTATTTAGTTGTCTTTATTTTTAGGAAGAGAGTCACAGTATTGAAATTTTTCAAATACCAATGATGTTAAATTTCTTGAGTATTTTCCCTTCTATTACCTAATGAGTCATGAGACTAGGATTCTGTCCCAAGAACATTATGGTGACACCAGTCTTAGTCACAAAATCATTACTGTGGTAGTTTTGGTGGTGGGGGACAGAATATGGAAAGAAATCCACACACAAAAAAAGAATGTGATTTAATCTTAAGGTTGGAATCGTGGTCCACATTTTTAAAGCAATCTTATTCTAAAGGAAAATTTTAAATTTCCCAGTGCTCAACTGCCCTCTTATCAGGCTACCCCCAGATGCATGAAATCCTGAAGCTACAGGGATATGAAGTTAGGATGCTGTTGCTTCGTAATTCAATTTACTTTTTATAAGCATGATACATGAGGATTAGGAGTATTATGCTACAGGAAGAATAAGTGCAGTCATTGAATGTAAGTCCAGATGTACTCTGTTAAACCACAGAAGCATAAAGCCAAAACACATCTAAAGGCGATCTGCTTCAGTCCCTAGTTTATTTTCCACAATTATAATGCTTTTGTAAACTTTACATGAAGGAAGCAGACCCAGAATATTGGTTGATTGCAAAGCATTTACATTAGTTAAGCATTGCACACTGGTGAAAATTCCAAACAAAAGAACTGGTTACAAATATGATAAATAGGTCAAATAGTTCTTCTGTAGGAATTAAAGCAGACAGCTTTTCTAGTTCAGTTATAACACATCAAAATATAACACAATATTGTGACTTTCATTTTTTTAGAGTTAAAAAAAAAAAGAATTCCAAGTGAAACGACAGTAGTTGACTATTTTTTCACTAGATCCCAGAACTGGGGTGGTAGAGGATTTGATCATGGGCAAGAAAGATGACCTAAATCATGAATGCTGTAAACCTATCTCTCTTATTAATAAACAAATGCAAACTCAAATAAACTGGTGAGGAATGGCTGTTAATTAAATGCTATTTAACACGCTTTTTTTTTTCTTTTTTTGGAGAGGTTTTTGCTATAGGGTGCATGCATTTGCCAGACAGACAGAGAGAGACAGAGAGACAGAAAGCAGGAAATCACCCCCCAGGGGGGATGGCCATGCCGCAATCCCTTCTCCTCCATTCTCCTCTCGGGATCTTGGGCACACACGCACATGTGCCCGGCGTGAGTTTAAGCCGCCGGGTCCGGGACTCGAACCACGGTCGACCATATGGGTGTCCACGACATAGCCATTACGCTAACTGCTGGTCCCACATTTAACCTTTCTGTGTCTTTGGTTCTTAATTATGCCTAAGATTAAAAAGGGCTATATACTGCCTTAATCTAAAGGATAAATGATTTTTCAGGGCATTATGGGAGAAAAGCACAGTGCTAGAAAAGTATCCCCTTAAATAATATACTAATAAACATGTTCATATTTCCCATGCATGGCTCCATTCACTGACAGGGAAATTCATTGTTTAGAAATATATCCCGACAGGTCATGCTTTATCGGGGCCTGTATTTTACCAATTAACGTAAACGGTTTCTGCTGACTTGTTGAAGTATCAAGTATCAACTCTACAACTTTTCTTCTCAACTCTACAACTTTTCTTTAGAGTCTGATACTTCTGTTTTGGGTGAGAATTTCTTATTTCTCTCTGAATTGTTTTGGTCTTCTAAAGCCGTTTACTTTGACTTTGTCACTAGGATATACATTTTGTTAGCACAGAAACTCGTTCTTTCTTTTTTTTCTTAAGAGATTTTCACTATAGCGTGTGTGTGCTCACTGGAGAAACAGAGAGACAGAAAGTGAGAAATTACACCTCCTAGTGGGGATGGCCATGCCACAGTTTCTTCTCTTCCATTCTCCTCTCAGGGTTTTGGGCATACACACACATGCACCCAGCTTGAGGGTTTTTTTTTTTTGTTGTTGTTCTTTTTTTTTAATTTTATTTTAAGATTTCTTAATTTAACCTTTTTTATATATTTATATTAATTTAACCAGAGAGGACAGAGTGAGTGAAAGAGAGAAAGAATGAAAGCAAGAAAGCAAGCCACCAGGTCCGAGACATGAGCTGCAGTTGGCCATGTGGGAGTCTAGCACTCTTAACCACCATGGCACCTGCCACCCCCGAGCTTGAATTTTAAGCTGCTGGGTCCAGGACTCAAACCACCATCAATTACATAGGAGTTCAGCAATGTAACCATTATGCCATCTGCTGCTCTATAGAAACTCATTCCTTTTTTTTGGTTGGTTGCTATAGGGCACGTGCACTCACCAGAAAGACAGAGAGAAACAGAAAAATAGAAAAAA
This sequence comes from Tupaia belangeri chinensis, assembly GCF_000334495.1. Lineage (NCBI taxonomy): Eukaryota > Metazoa > Chordata > Mammalia > Scandentia > Tupaiidae > Tupaia > Tupaia belangeri. Next base: position 8,750,811 of record NW_006159534.1, on the reverse strand, counting down.
AGAAATCACCCCCCCCCCAGGGTGGATGGCCATGCCACAATCCCTTCTCCTCCATTCTCCTCTCGGGATCTTGGGCACGCATGCACATGCACCCAGCGTGAGTTTAAGTTACCGGGTTCAGGACTGGACCCACGGTCAACTACATGGGAGTTCAGCCACATAGCCATTACACCAACTGCTGGTCCCTCAATAGAAACTCATTCTCAAGGAAGCTTCATTCATTTTTGTCAGCCAAAATTGTGTTTCCTTTAATATTTTACTTCAGGCTTATTTTTAATCATATTATCCTAGACATTTTTTCCTTAAAATTATCCTAGAAATTAATCATACTTCCTAGAACTTTCTTTTATTTGGGGTAGGAGGTGGGCACAGAAGTCAGGCAAAGTTCTTATTTCAACATGAGCCTGGCCCTTTGCTAAGAATAGAATTCAGGGTGAACAGTGACTATTCAATGTCTATTATGATAGGCTCTGGGTCTACATGCACAAATTATACGTTCTGTTCTGGGTGGTTTAATAGAGGGAGACCAATAGATGAACCTTCAAAAAAGTGTGATGTGTTAAGTGTGTAATAAGGAATATGCAAGATTGAAGGGTGGGGCCAGCAGGTGGTGTTGTGGCTAAGGCAGTAGATTCCAATATGGTTGACCGTGGTTCAAATCGTGGACCTGATGGTTTGAAACTCACTGGGCATGTGTGAATGCATGCCTAAAATCCTAGGAGGAGAATGGAGGAGAAGGGATTGTGGTGGGACCAGCCACCCCCCAGGGGGTGACTTCTCACTTTCTCTCTGTCTCTCTGGTGAACACACATGTCCTACAGAAAATAAATAAATAAGAAATAAATAAAAATAAATAAATAAACCTCTCTAAAAAAAGACTGAAGGTAAGTACAAAAAGAAGGTAGGCCCAAAGCACCATTTTAGATGGTGTTTATCAGTGTTCCATGGGATTAGTGACCTTTGTGCTCACTGCAGTTGGAAGAGATGGGCAGGAAATAGCTGGGACGAAGTGTCACAGTTCCAGCTGCCCACCCGTGGAGCCTTTAAAAAATCAATGTGGGGTCAGATGGTGGCACAGTAGTGAAATGCGCTGCTCTGTGAGGCAGACCCACATGGGAGGGTTCTGGGTTTGTTTCCAAAGACTTCCCTTGATATATGACTCATGTACTTGCTCCTACTTCTGGGCTGGCTGAAGTTGGAGGTGAACATGACTTCAGAACCGTGTTGAGGGGACTGTATCTCTCTCTCTCTCCCCCTCCTTCCCTCCTTCCCTCTTTTCCTTCTTCTCCCTCTCTCTCCCTTGTGCTCACTCATGGAAGAAATAAACTTTTTTATAAAGAGAGAGAGAGAGAGATGCACAGAAAATAAGATAAGCAAATTCTTTTTTTCTGATTTTCTTCAAAATGTATATCCTAGCCTATAGACAATTTGGTAAACTCCCATACGTGCTCAATTTTTTTTTTAATTCTGCCATTATTAGATGTAAAGTTCTTTAAATGTTGGTTAGGTCAAGTTGGTTGATAATACTATTTAGATTTTTTTTTAAAATATCCTTACTATACTTTTGTGTACTTGTTCACCTCCTTATCAGAGATTTTAATTTCTAACCCTGATTACATATTTTTCATTCGAGAAGGAAATAAGGGTTAGAATGGTATAGGCAAGAGTGTTGCCTAAGCCCAGAGCAATTATTCCCCCCCCCCCCCGCAGCCGCCCCATCATCAGGCTCTAGGCCTTCTCAGACTGGCATGGCTCTTAGCAAGGGCTACTTCTAAAACCTAGCATTCCCAGGAGTACAGGAGAGACAGCCTTGACTTAATCCCTTTCTTTTTTGCAGGGCATGCACCATCCTGTGACCTTTTTATCCAGTAACCTATTGTTGAACCTGACAGGTTCAAGTAGCATTTCCCGTAGTTGATGGTAGGGGAAGGAGGAGTGGGAAGCAAAGAAGAGAAGTCAGAGGGATGATTTCAGAGAGCACATGCTAAACTTCATAGCAGCTTAAGGGATCAGGATGGGTGGGAGGAGTGTGAGACATGAGGCAGGGAGAACTGAGTGCTAGGACCCTGCTCTTCAAAGTGTGGTCACCGGACCTGGGGTGGGGGGCATCACCTGAGAGGTTGCTGAAAGACGGTCTCAGCATTCTTCCCACCCTCCCGCGTCACCTCAACCTGCTGGAGTAGAATCTGCATTGAGTAATATTTCTACATGATTTGTTCGCACATTAAAGACAGAGAAGCACTGAATTACGGTATTCGTTCAGGTCAAAGGAGATGAATGCCTGAACTAGGCAGAAAAGCAGATCGATGTGGAAATAAGTACAAATGCTTTAAGAGACAATAAATTACAGATTTTGATGACAATAGAGAATGAGGAAGATAGAGTCTAGTATTTTTCAGTTTCTTTGGTGCTGAGTGAATAATGGTGCCATTTACCGAAGTAAGGGCAGGCTTGGAAAAAAAAAAAAAAGGATGTTTTTTTAATTTAAATTTTTATTGAGATAATTATAGATTTGCATTCTTTTGAAAGAGAAATCCTGCATACCATTTGCCTATTTCCCCCCTCAAGTGGTAACACCTTTCAAAACTATAGTACAATGTTATGACCAGGATATTGCCTTTGTAAAACTGATCTAAACTGCCCTAAGCAGCCCTCACACTTGGGTAATGTACAATTGCCCATGGCTGTCCTCAGATTCTAAAGTGCAGCTCAGCATGGTATACAAAGGAGTTGTAACCAGACCCAAATATACCCTGGTAACCTAGCAACTGGGCCTCACACAATCACAGTAGCCAACCTCTCAACCTATCACAGATGAAAGTTGCCAAAACATGCTGAAAACGTATGTGTGAGGAAATAACCACCGGCAGCCAATCGGGTTGGGTCTACATGGCATTTCCTTGGTTTGTGGGTCTCTTCCTTTTCTCTGACTATCAATCTAAATTGCGCAGTTGGGCAGAGCATTCCAAACCAGCTTCAGGAGTGTTGCCCAGTTTTAGAACTTATCTCTTGCTCAATTTAACTCTGCTAGGTTTAATTGGTCTTAAGATTTTTCTTTGGGGCACTTTCTACAATCAACTCATCTTATTCTTATTTCCCCAGGTTTGTACTCGCTCGTATGTGTGCGTGTGTGTAGTTCCGTACAATTTTGTCACGTATGTAGATTCATGTGTCCACCACCACAGTCACAATATGAAGCACTTTTCATCACGAGGATCCCTCATGTTGCCCTTTTATAACTATAGCCTCGCTTCTTCTTACCACTCTGCTGTTTCAAGACCTCCACAACCATTAATCTTCATTTTTTTATTTAAAAAATACTATATGTACAAATTTTTGTATAAGCAAAGTTTTCTTTTCTTTTTTTTTTTTTTCCTTTGGACTAAATGCTCAAGTGTGTAATGGATGGATCATATGATAGTTGTATGTTCGGCTTTATCAGAAACAGCCAAACTTTTGCAGAGTGGGCATATCATTTTATATTCTTATCAGCAGTGTATGAATGATCTAATTTTCCTAGATACTCTACAATGTTTGGTATTTTTATTTTGTCCATACTGATACATGCATCATGATATTTTGTTGTGATTTCAAGCTGTACTTCTCTGGTTACCAGTGATGTTGACTGTATTTTCATGTACTTATGTACCATCCATGTATCATCTCCTGCACATTGTCTGTTCATGGCTTTTCTTCTTTTCTAATTTGGGTTGTTTTTTTTTTTTCATATTCTTACTGTGCCATGATGTTTCTGTTTTAGCCTCCCAGTTGGAGGTACCAGTCTGAACCACCATGCCAAATTTTTTTTAGACACTGTGTTTCTCCTATCAGGCTTAAGCTCATGGTCCTGCTACCTCAACCTTCGCAAGTCACTGAGATTATAAGCACATACCACTATACTTATTTTTTTGTTCTTGGACAGGAAATCAAATCCAGAACTCCAATGTCTATGGCTGGGCCTGTTCTTTTTAATTTTTATTTATTTTTACTGGGCTTTGAAATAATTTCTTTCTTTCTTTTTTTAATTATTATTTTTTTTTGAAGAGGTTTTTGCTATAGGGTGCGTGTGCTCGCCAGACAGAGAGAGACAGAGAGACAGAAAGAGAGAAATCACTCCCCACAGGGCAGCTGGCCATGCTGCAATCCCTTCTCCTCCATTCTCCTTTTGGGATCTTGGGCATGTACACACATGCGCCCAGCGTGAGTTTTAAGCCACTGGATCTGGGACTCGAACTGCGGTCGACTACATGGGAGTCCAGTGACAAAGCTATTACGCTAACTGCTGGTTCCATTTCTTTCTTTCTTTATTTTTTAAAATTCATTTATTTTTTTCCATGAATTGGGGGGGGCGAGGGAGAGAGAGAGAGAGAGAAAGTAAGTACCCTAGCAGGCTCCTGATACTGTGATCAACCCCCAGCATTTAATCAGTCCTGAATCATAGATAAAGACATTACTAGGGAGGTCTCTGGAATTGAACTGGGGACCTTTCCAATGTGGAATTGCTTTGCAGAGCCTTGCATTTTATTGCTGACACCATTTGGCCCCTTGAGAGTTCTTTATGTATCCTAGGTACTAGCTCTTTTTTGGATATGTGGTTTACAAATACTTTCTCCCAACTTGTAGCTTGTCATTTCACTCTCCTAATAGAGTCTTTAGCAGAAGAAAACTTTTTAATCTTGATGAGGTTTAATTTATAAAGAATCCTTTTTATGAGTTCTGTGTGTTTTTGTGTTGAGTTAAAAGCACACTTTGCCTAGCCCACTAAGCCAATGATTTTCTTTTAACTTAAAAAAAAGTTTTGTACTTTATGTTTAAGTCTATACTCTATTTTGAGTTAATTTTTATATAAGGTGTGAATTGTAGGTTAAGGTTTTTGTTTTGTTTTGTTTTGTTTTTGTTTATGGATGGTCAATGGGTTTAGCAACATTTGATTAGACAAGCTACCCATTAAATATCTCTGCCATCTTTGTCAAAAATTAGCTGAGCTTATTTTTATGAGTCTACTTATGGATCCTCTATTCTGTTCCATTGATCTATGCATTTATCCTTCCAGCAATACCATATTGCCTCGATTACTGTATCTATATAGCAAGGTTTTATATCCAATAGAACGACTTCTCTCTCCCTTTTTCTTCTTTGCTAGATTATTTTAGTTATTTTAGGGCCTGTGACCTCCCATATAAATTTTAGAATACATTTTTCTCTGTGCACAAAACCCTTACTTATATTTACAGGAATTGAATTAAGCCTATAGGTCAATTTTGGAAAAATTGACATATTTACTTTGAGTCTTCTAGTTCATGAACTTGGTATGTCCCTTCATTTGTTTAAGTATTTTTTGATTACGTTCATTAGCATTTTGTAATTCACAGCATAAGATCCTGAACATGTTATGTTAAATGTGTATCTAAGTATTTCTTTTTCTTTGTAGCAAATTGTAAATGGTATTGGGTTTTTAATTTTGCCTTCCGCATGTTTATTGTTAGCATATAAAAATGTGATTAATTTTCACATATGTGAGTGTGTGTGTTGATCTTGTATCCTGTAACATTGCTGAATGTGGTCCTTTTTGACACGATGAGCATATGCCTTTTGAAAACATTCAGGTGAATAAGTTCTATAGAAAATTAGATATAAACCTGTGGCTTAGTCAGGCTTGAAGAGAAGGATTTGAGAATCAACTATGTCCAGGAGAAAACAAATAGAAGGAGGGTTTTAAGAGAAAGAAATTTTCAGCAGTGCTGGAGTCCTCAGAAAGGTTATTAGTGCTTAATATAGCCTAATGAATTTGGTAAATATGACCTTGGAAAATGCAAATTCAGTGTATATGTGAATGTGGCAGACATGAATAGGGGAGACATTATCAACTATTATTTTGAGAACCTTAGTCACCAAAGGAAGGAAACTGACAGGACAGTAACAAATTTAGCATGGACTAAAAGCAGAATATGATGAGAGATGAGAACTTTATTTTATTACAGGGAAGGGACCAGTGAATAATGAATGAGTAAAACACAGAAAGATAGTCAAAGAAGAGAAGAAATGAGAGGAGAGAGGATGTAGAGAGAGAAAAATAGGAAATAAGAGGACCAAGATCAAGAAAGAGGAAGGAGAGGAAAAAGAGAAGGAGGAAAAAATAGAGGGAGGCACCAGAGAGGGTAACAGAGAGAGGAGGGAGGAGGGTGGTTATTCAGAAGCTCACTAGAGGGATAAACCTTGAAAGAACTTTCTCTGTAATTAATACAAGAAGAGGTGAGGGTGAATGCAAGATACATACCTTTGTTCAGATAAGTACAAACACTGGAAGTTCTCACCCTTTGGAATGAATGAATTTTCTCTGTGAAAAAGGTATCCTGGCCATTAGGCTCTGCAACAGCCCTAGGAAAACCGGATTAAGGAGCATAGTGAAATTGAGAAAATCTGTTGATGAGAATGGAAAAGGGACAAAATAAGATGTGAAAAATATTTCAGATGAGTAATGACAGCTCAGTTGAGTTTGAGTACTATGATTCTATGTGGCACAGGTACAATTATACAGTGCACTGAAGGTGGGCGTATTTTACTGAGCCAAAGTTGTAGGGTAGGGTAACATAATGTATGATGGGGCTGGGACACACATCCATATTAATGATTGTTATGGTGGTTGGGGTGGTGGCAGGTCATTTTTGGTAGCAATGGAGCAACGGTGGGTTTTGTTATTTATTTATTCATTTATTTAGTTAGTTTAATATTGCAGATGGTATTAGACTCTATTTGTTGTTGGTAGTAATGATGGTAATGGGGTTGCTGGTAAGGCTGTTGGAGTCAGCAAGATTAATGTAAATAATTACATAGGAAAATGACTAAGAAAATGAATTGCATCTCTTTTTTCACTGCTAAGAAAGAGTAGCCAGCTTTGCGCTCTCAAGTTCTAGGCTCTATTGGTCCTAGGAAGCTAAAATAATCTTTTTGCAGATCTCAGCTTAACAAAGAAAAGCAGATAGATGGGCCTGAACCATACCAAAGATGCATCCTAAATTGACTTTTGTTTTCCAAGATCCAAAATTAACCTGGATAATTCTCC
>NW_006159534.1:8730927-8743717 GCF_000334495.1 Tupaia belangeri chinensis | reverse complement strand
TTGTTACTTGAAGGGATAAAGATGGAAGGGACCCACCAAGTCAGAAACTGCAGGGACTGGCTCAAAGAGTAGGGCAACAGATGTCTGAGTGGGCTACTCAGTTGGCTTGGTTGTGGTCCATGGAGATCGGTATGAATCCCAGTGGCTGAGCCTGGTCCAGGAGCATGAGGGCAGAGGGGAGCAGAGGAGGTAACAGCCTAAGGCTGAGGGTTGTGTGGAGAGTTTCTAAGAAAGTAGCTAAACCAAAGTTTAAAAGAGGGTCCAAGATGAGCCTTACCTAGGAAAATAAGTAAACCTGCTCAGGTTGGATAAAGGGCCCAGGATAAAGTCCCCAAGGTAACTTCTACAACAAGGAAAACAGACATTCCAGACCTCCCTCTGGTGCCACCTCTGGCAATCACATGCTAGACATCCTTCATTCCTGAGGAATGACCACTCCTCAGTGGGGCTGGACTCAAGTTGCAGAGTTTTTATTGCCTCCCCTGCCTTACCATTAAGCGTTTGAAAGGAGACCCTCCTCAACCTAAGACAGAACTTGCTCAAGCCTGAGGTGGTTACTCTTACTAGAGCTCTCATACCTTCTGCTTCCAATTCTGCCATTGGTAAATTCTTTTACCACCTGCACACCAGGCCTGGTGCCCCACTGCCCTACTGCTTTGGGTCTCATCATTTTCTGAGCTTCACTTAAGAAAAGAACATTTAATAGTAAAATATCTACTATAATTTCTGTTCTTTTACTTTTCTTCCCCATATACTGAACCCACTTTTAATTATCTTTTATGAACAGTTAAAATAACTTCAGATGATATTACAAAAATACACATTTATTTGATACATAATATTGATTCTTAGAAATTGGGGGTAGTCTGAGAAATAAATCCTATGTCCTGTTTATGTTTTTTTGTTGTTTCTTTTAAAGTTTCTTTCTTTCTCTCATGAGGGAGAGGAGGGAAAAAAAAGAGGGAGGAAGAAAAAGAGAAGAGAGAGGAAGACAAGTATTCTCAACCAGATCTCATGCAATGATCTCCCAGCTTCTCTGGCTTTTCAGCAGGTCAGGGTCACAGGTACACATATGGCCTGATCTTTCATATGGCTTCCCACACTGCAGAACATTGCATTACCACTGTATCACTGTGGCTGGGCCCTTGGGTTCATCGTATACCAGAAAATATGTGTAAAACTAACCCTAACCTCATCTGCATCTACAGGATAGTGGAGGGAAGGAGTAAATGTATGTATCCTGTGGCATTACTTGGTTCCATAAAAGAAGATTCACATTCCTACCCCCAGATCTATAGACTGATAAGATCAGATGTCTAAGCTGATAGTACTTTGGTCTTTGAAATAATATTGTTTTGGGTATTATTTTATTGTAATATTTTAGTTTTAGGTGGATTAAGAAGTATTAGTCCAAGGTATTCCGGAATTGATTTATCTAGGCTTTTCTCTTTCATTAGGACTAACTCCTACTTTAAATTGCTGAAGAAATTTAGAAGCTCTAAAATAAGTTCTCATAGATGTTCTATAACAAATGCTAGTGTGAGATCAGCAGATGGCGTAATGGTTACGTTGCTGGACTCCCATGTAGTCTACTGCAGTTTGAGTTGTGGTGAGTCATGGACCCGATGGCTTAAAATACATGCCAGTAACATATGTGTACATGCCCAAAGTTCTAAGAGGAAAATGGAGGAGAAGGGATTACTGTATGGCTATCTTCCCTGGGGGGCGATTTCTCGCTTTCTGTCTCTCTGGTGAATACACATGCCCTACAGCAAAAATCTCTCAAAAAATAAAACAAAAAATGAAAACAAATGTTAGTGCTGTTTTATGTCCATATAGTAAGACTGAAAAATATCCCTAAACACAGGATATCTAGAAAGAACTGGCCATTTAAACCGTTAGATAATTAGTCAGTTCTGTTGATTGGTTTTTATTTATTTATTTATTTATTTATTTATTTATTTATTTTGGAGAGGTTTTCGCTATAGGGCAAGTGCGCTCGCCAGACAGACAGAGAGAGACAGAGAGACAGAAAGTGAGAAATCACCCCCAGGGGGGAGGGCCACGCCACAATCCCTTCTCCTCCATTCTCCTCTCGGGATCTTGGGCACGCACACGCGCCCGGCATGAGTTTTAAGCCACCGGGTCAGGGACTCAAACTTCAGTCGACTATGTGGGAGTCCAGCGACATAGCCATTATGCTAACTGCTGGTCCCGGTTTTTATATTTTTTAAGAAATTAACCAAACCTGAAAATTTCTTTGACTCTTTATAGAAATACCATGAGTATATACAAGATGAAACTATCTGTTTATCCTTAGGCACTTATCAAAATTCTTTCCATTTTTGTGTGTAGATTGATTGTTAACAAGCAAGTAATATTTTACTTCGTTCTGATTATTTAGTAGATAAAATTGGAAAGAGAGTCATTCATCTGACTAATTTACTGTCTTAATAATATAAGAAATTTTGGGGTGCTTGAGCAAATCTTATCTCAACCAACATCATGTTACAGTAGAAAAAAATGAAATTTGTTTTCTTATATAAAGATTACTTTTATTAATGAAAATTTCTGATTTTGATGAAAACTATTTTCATTTTTATTTGTGAATGACTTTATTTTATTTATGAATTTAATGTTTATGAGAAATTAATACACACACACACACACACACACACATGCACAAAAGAGGCCAGCATGTGGCATGGTGATTAAGGCACTGGATTGCCATATGGCCAACCGTGGTTTAAGTCCCAGACCCAGCGGTTTGAAACTCACTCTGGGTGTGTGTGTGTGCGTGCCCAAATTCCAGGAGGAGAATGGGGAAGAGATCGTGACATAGCGATGCCCCCTGGGGAATGATTTTTACTTTCCCTCTCACCGTCTCTGTCTCTCTGATCAGTGCATGTGCCCTATGGCAGAAACCTTAATAAGAAACAAGCAACCCAAATAAAAACTGGGTAAAAGATCTGAACAGATACAATAATGAAGATATTTGGAAGGCAAATTAGTAAACGAAAAGCTATTCAACATCACACATTACTGTTATGAGGAAATGGCAAACTGAAATAATGAAATACCACTGTATACCTATCAAAATAGTGAAAATCTAAAACACTAAAAACACCAAGTGCTGGGAGCATGTGGAGCAATAATTCTCTTTATTGCCGGTGGAAATGCAAAATGATAGGGCCACTCCGGAAGATAGTTTAGCAGTTTCACAAGCTAAAGATATTATGGTTAAGCCATTATACTTTCTGGTATTTATCCAAGTAAAATGATAACTTATGTCTACATAAAAAGTTACACATAAATGTTTATAGTAGCTTTATTCATAATTTCAAAAAATTAGAACCAAAATATCCTTTAATATGTATCCTCCAATAGAATAAACAAACTATCATGTATCATACAACAGAATATTATTCAATGAAAGAGAAAATGGACTAACTATGAAGCCATGCAAAGATATGAAGGAACCTTCAATGCACATTGGTAAGTGAAAGAAGCCAGTGTGAGAAAGCTACATGCTATATTTGTATCCCACTGTGTGACATTCTGGAAAAGGCCAAACGATGGAGACAGTAAAAAGTTCATGGTTCCCAGGGATGTGGAGGCCGAGAGGGATGAATAGGAGGTACACGCAAGCATTTTTAGGGCAGTGAGATTACTCCATATGATATTGTAATGGTGGACACAGGACATTATGCATTTGTCAACATCCATAGAACAATCTAACACTAGGAGCAAACTCTAATGTAAATGATTATTAAACTTTAGTTAATGACAGCGTATCAATACTAGTTAATCAATTATAGCAAATGTGCCACACCAATGCTCCAAGTTGATTGATAGGAGAACTGTGAGCAGGAGAAAGGGGGTATATGAGAACTCTCTGCTTTCTGCTCAATCTTTATATAAACCTAAAACAGTCTATTGCTTAAAAAATACTGAAAATATGAAAAAAATACAGAATATAAATGGATTATGTTAGTGGATTTTCACAAAGTACATACTATAGAATCACTAACAATAGAATAAGCCTGCTATAGAAGACTTACTCTAGAATAAGCCACTTGCTGAAGTTGGTGATCCAAGCTACCAAGCTTGGCATAGTTCTCAATATTATCTAAGAATAGAATATCCTGCCTGGATGAATTTCCCATTTATTTGGGAACAATGGGGATTCCTATTACCATATTTTATCAAAAGATGCCTTTAAAAAAATTCTTTTAGCATCTCTAAAACTGGATACATATTACAATCAATGGCATTTTATAACTGGCAACCTTTTTGGTTTCCTCGTAGTGGTACATAAAATATATAATATCCTGGAATTCATTAAAATACGGCACCTTCTTTGTAGTCTCTTAGAAGAGAACTTCCCTCCCAATTTAAAGAGAACTATTCAAAGAGCAAGGAGACCAGAGTCCCAGTCTTGGCTCTGCTGTTGAGTAGGTGTTGACCTTGGCTCTCTCCATTAAGATTTCTGATCCTGACTTTCATCATCCACAAAATGATAGACATTCCAAGATCTTTAAGGTTTCCATTACCTCAATATTTGAATCTAGGCCACCTTGGTAGGACAGGGCAGGGAAGATGCCAGGGTAACACAAATGAAATTGAATTGCTCTTCTTTCCCTGTGAAGCACCTGGGCTGTTTCCAAATAGAAAATGCAGCGAGTAATTGTTATGAGCAAGAAATGTCCTAGCCAAGTGGAGGGAGGAAATAGCAGCAGAATCGTGCAGGATGTGGGGTATGTGATCACATGTTTCATATATTTGGCACCACCTCGGACATTCATATGAATAGAAAGACTTTTTAGTTTTTTTAAAAATAAATGTTTCATATTTGATTTGTCTCTGAGTTATACTTAGTAATAAGGGAAAAATAGCTGAATCTCCAAGACACCCTCCAACCTTCCATCTGCCCACTCACCCCCGTGCCTCCCTAACACCTTCTGTGCTCTTATTCCACTAACAATGCCCACTGTTTTTTTTTTTTTTAAAAAAACAGAGATTCTTGGTATAGAGTGTGTGTACTCACTGGAGAGGAAAAGAGAGAAAGAGAGACATAAAGTGAGAAATCTCCCCCCCCCCAGGGGTATGGTCATGCCCCAATCCCTTCTCTTCCATTCTCCTCTTGGGATTTTGGAGATACATGCATGCCCGCATGCCCTGGGTGAGTTTCAAGCCTCAGGTCCAGGACTTGAACCGTGTTTAGCCATGTGAGAGTCCATTATGTCATCTGCTGTTCCTCAGTGCCCTCCATTTATTGTTCCCATGGCCCCTTCTCCAGGTATCTGTTGTCTTTTCCCCAAGACTCTGGTTTCTGTATACAGGTCTCTATGCTACTAACGACCTTCAACACCCAAAGCTTCTTTAGAGTGTGGAATCCATCTTTCTACATGCTCCCCGGCAAGCCTGTTAATAGCACTCCAAACACAATGTCATCATAGCTGATGTCACAAGTCAGTGAGCTTCCTTTAGGTCCAATTTTGAAACCCTGGATTTTATGTTTCCAGTAGTTGGCATTTGCTGCTTGTCTGTATGAGCATATTGTTAATAATGCAATTATATTATGTGTTAATGATAATTAAGTATTTTGTTATGATAATGAACTGTTGTTCTTTCAGATTAACTCCACAAGGGGATTAGTCTAGCCTTTAGTCTTGCCTAAATCTAGTCATTAAATGGCCAGAGGTATCTGTGGAAATCAATCACTTCACCCACTACTGAAGCCTAACAGCTGTCAGTGTGGCACAAGACTGCTGTTTACTTCATTGAGAACCTGTCTCCCCACGATTCTGGCCAGAAATAAAGATGAGTAACATAATAAATAGGCATCAGAAGGGGAAATTTAGGGCCCTTTAAATTAACCTATTTCTGTTTTGCTGAATTGCCCATGTAGAGTGTGATACAAAAATTAATAAGTGATTTTAAGAACTAGAGGCATGAAATCCTACCATTTTCTTTTTTATCAAAATTTGAGAATACATATGCTTATTTGCCTTCTTACTTAGCTTATTATTTATATAAAGGTATGCTTATTGGTATCCTGGTTTTTAAAAGACAATAGATATTAAGGAAAGACATTATTTCTACTTTCAAATCTCCTGCATTTTCAGCCCTTGACAGTTAAGCTGAATTAAAAATGATCACTCAATACTCCCTGATTTTTCTCTATCACCTGATCTATATCCAAAATTGCCTGCTTAGATTCAGATCATTATAGCAATTTTGATAAACATATGATATTTGCACATTAAAAAAAAAGACTTGATAACAGTATCCAATACATGATTTGAGTAATGAATAGTAAGCTCCCCACCAGAACTGTTTCTCAGATTTATTTTTTTTTTTAGAGGTTTTTGCTATAGGGCACATGTGCTCACCAGAAAGAGAGAGAGACACAGAGAGACAGAAAGTGAAAAATCACCCCCCAGGGGGGATGGCCACACCACAATCCCTTCTCTTCCATTCTCTTCTCGGGATCTTGGGCACACTTGCACATGTGCCCGGCGTGAGTTTAAGCCACTGGGTCTGGGACTTGAACCACAACTGACTACATGGGAGTTCAGTGACATAGCCATTACACTGACTGCTGGTCCCATCTCAGATTTTTTTCTAGCATGCTTGCTATGGAGTAAAACACAAAGAAATTTTTTTCCTTTCTTTTCTTTTTTAAAAAGTTTTTGCTATAGGGTGTGTGTGTTTGCCAGAGAGGGAAAGTGAGAAACTACCCCCTAAAAGGATGGCCATGCCACAGTCCCTTCTCCTCCAGTCTCCTCTCTGGATTTTGGGCAAGCACACACACACACATACCCAGCATAATTTTCAATCTGTCATGTCCAGGACTCAGATCACACAATCGACCATGTTGGATCCAGCTATTTTATTAACCCAGGGGGGATGGCCACACCACAATCCCTTCTCTTCCATTCTCTTCTCGGGATCTTGGGCACACTTGCACATGTGCCCGGCGTGAGTTTAAGCCACTGGGTCTGGGACTTGAACCACAACTGACTACATGGGAGTTCAGTGACATAGCCATTACACTGACTGCTGGTCCCATCTCAGATTTTTTTCTAGCATGCTTGCTATGGAGTAAAACACAAAGAAATTTTTTTCCTTTCTTTTCTTTTTTAAAAAGTTTTTGCTATAGGGTGTGTGTGTTTGCCAGAGAGGGAAAGTGAGAAACTACCCCCTAAAAGGATGGCCATGCCACAGTCCCTTCTCCTCCAGTCTCCTCTCTGGATTTTGGGCAAGCACACACACACACATACCCAGCATAATTTTCAATCTGTCATGTCCAGGACTCAGATCACACAATCGACCATGTTGGATCCAGCTATTTTATTAACTTCCATGCCACCTGCTGGCCCTAAGAGATTTATTATTATTATTAATTGCCAGAGAATTTGTGTGCTCACCAGAGAGAGAGAGAGAGAGGGAGGGAGGAACAGGAAAAGAGGGAGGAAACACACCCTACATCATGGGGCATGGTTATGCTGCAATCTCATCTCCATTTCTCCATTCTGTTGGGATTTGGGGCATACACGCACATGTGCCTGGTGTGTTTTTAAAGCCTTCAGGACCTTGTGGGATTTGGCTCTTTTAACCACTAGCCCACAGGGCTTGCCTTGAAGAAATTCCTTTTGCACAACATGGTAGCATGATAAAAGGGATTTTTATTCCTTTTCCCCAACTCCTATTTCAATGACCGGTAAAATATACAAATATATTTTAAAACAGCTTAAAACTACAGATGAATATCATCTCTACAAATTTTGATTTGAAGGAAAGCACTCATAATTGTCTCTTTTTGAGTAATCAGAAGGCTGAGGAAGTAAGAAGAAAGCTTTAAAGAGTTCCTCTGACAAGTTAGGAAGTTCAAGAACTAGATGAGAGAGTGGGCTCGAAGGCTTTAAACTCCCTCTTACCCTTTTCCTACCAGAAGGATTTGGACTTCACTAGTAAACTCATCATCCCCATGTTCACTGTTGTGTGAGGAAATAGAGAGCAGATACAGCCATCGTATGCTCCTTACACTCATGAGACTACGCGGAGAAAACGACAGCGGACTTCTCTCCTGAGCTGACAATGTCGGTGGCATAGATGAATGCTCATTAAGTGAGAGTCTGCTTTTATGTTCCCTCTCCGAGCTCTAGGCTGTTGGAGCAGGAAAATGATTTGCATCTGTCAGCTGTTCTTTAAAAGGCATGAACTGGAGGGACCAGCAGGTGGCCTGGTAGTTAAGGCACTGGACTCCCACATGGCTGAGCACAGTTTGAGTCCTGGACCTGGTGGCTTGCTTTCTCACTTTGTCTCATTATCTTTCTCTCTGGTGAGTACACGTGCCATATAGTAAATTAAAATAATAATAAATGAAATTAAATAAATAATTCTTTAAGAGGAAAAGGTATGAACTGGATCCAAAGAATCCATCCTAGTTCTTACTTGACTCAAAGCTTCATTGTGAGATAAGTTAAACTGTAATATTGTAGGATCTACAGATACATAGGAAAACAATCACTCAAAAATAATTAGATGAATTCAGTGCATATATATATATATATAATTATATAAGCATTTGTGACTTGAAGATAATTTTATAACAGAAAAAATTACATGGAGACAAAAACATAAATACTGAAACCCAGAAATGGCAAGGTGAGGATATAGAAAAAGTAAAAGCTACAAATTCATTAATTGTAAGTAATAGGGAGAGAAATCAAGTTAATATTTCATCGCTGATGTGAGAATTAGAGAAATTAACCCAGAAAAGCTGCCAATCTCTCTTACTTGCCTGGATGAATGTGTTGTTAATGACATATTATATTATTTGTTACTGATAATCACTACACCTGATGAGAACATGGGTTTCAAAGCATAGACCATTTAGCAGGCTATGAAAATTCAAGACGTGTATAGGCATCTTAAACAAGAGAAGGAAAGCAAAAAATATCGATATGATAATTAGCATAAGTTAAATATATCATTTGAACAGTGTAAATAAGGGATTACCTTTCCTTATTAAAGTGAAAAAAATTCATATTGATTAAAAACAAAACAAAGAACCTCAAATCTCATACTATATTGTTTATAAGGAATATCTAAAATAAGGAAAATTAACTGTTAAAATTAAGACCAGCTAATAGCCAGGGTTGCTGCCATGCTTCTGAGATGCTAAATCCACATGGGACAGTCCTGTTTCTGGGTGCAGAGGTCTCTCCATAAACATCAGATATGTATGTGATCTGTGATGGTTGAGGCTGGGGGTGGATTGCCGCATGAAGACTTTGCTGGGGATGCCTGTCTCTCTCTTTGACTTTCATGGAAGAAATATATTTGGAAAAGAAAAAGAAGGGTGGGACCAGCAGATGGCATAATGGTTATGTTGCTGGAGTCCCAGATAAGTCAAATGTGGTCTGAGTCTCAGATTAGAGGCTTAAAACTCTGGGTGCGTGTGCGTGTGTGCCCAAAATCCCAGGAGAAGAATGGAGAAGGGATTGCGGTGTGGCCATCACCCTTCAGGGGGTGATTTCTTGCTTTCTATCTCTCTGTCTCTCTCTGAATCTCTGGAAAGCTCACGTGCCCTATAGGAAAAATCTCTCCAGAAAACAAAAGCAAAAAAGCCAAACAAACAAGCAAAAAAAAAAAGAAGGGCAAAGATTTATTAGATGAGCAGACAATAAAGGAAAGCAAGGGCATTGCTATTAATAAACCCACACTCATTCAGTGTATTTTTATTCATTTACTTTTATTATTACATTCCTCCTATATGCTAGGCAATTTTCCATGCACTGAGAAAAATAGAGACATTTCCAACCTTAATTGAGCTTATTTTTGTAGTGGGAAGACATATTAAACAAATAAATAAAAATGAAATCAAGTAATGATAGATGCTACAAAAGAAACTCCAGAGGATCATGATTGGGGCAGCCATTTTAGAAGAAAATACTTCTCTTAGAAAGTATTCAGGGACTTGAGTGGAAGGAAGGAAAGCTGCATAGTCATTCGGGACTGCTTCAGTGATCTAGAATGGTACTTCTTAACATATTGCCCGTGAAATGTTTGTTTCCAGCAAGTAATAAGATTGCCCCAGAATGCAAACCAACCTCCTTCTTAAGCACACTGTTCTCTGCAGCTGCCATTTCTCTCTTTTGTGGCAAGACTTTCTTGATGAAGGAAACAGTATGTTAATTTGCACTTGGCTTGTGCTTCCTATCTTGTTGCACTTTGAGTAATCCTGGTCACAGAGGGTACAAAGTGCAAAGGCCTGAGGCGTGTCAGACAAAGACAAATGAAGTAAATGAAAATAAGTATGCATAAGTTCAGTAATGCTTGTTGCATTGAGTCAGAAATTGGAAATACTCGTTACTGGACAGGGCTTTGATTGGAATGTCATACCTGAAGATTAATTTTTGTGCTGAGCATTTGCTTTTCAACAATTTGAGTAGACATGTAAATATTTTCTCAATAATATTTAAAGCCATATTGTCTCCATTGTTATAGAGTCACAAACTAAATTATACAAAATTACAAGAAATATTTTGAACGTTATCTTTAAAATTCAGTAGTTTCAAATTTTGAAAGTTGTTTTTTAACTGTCAAGAACTATGGAGTATGAGCAAAAGTTTTTTGATATGTAAAGGAAATGCTTGTGGAAAAATGAAAAATTAAATTAATAGAAAAAAGAAAATTACTAAGGCAATTTTAAAAAGAAAAAGAAAAAGTACTATTCTAATGGATACTTATACAATACATGAAATTATATAAATAATAAATAAAATCTACTCATAAAAAATAAAATAAAATGTAATGTGTGGAACTACTAGAAAAAAGAAAGTAAATAAGTATATTAAGTCTATACTAAACAAGTAATTAAATAATTTTACTTAGATAATTATTTATTCAAATAATAAGATTCCTTTTAGAGATATTAATATCAAAATCTATAAAGATCTCTCTCCTGAACTCTTGAGCTATCTCTCTCATATTTATTTACATATATGTCTATATTCATATGAATATTTATCTTTATTCAACTGGCAATCTCCAATTTAATGCCTAATAAGTATATATATTATAGCATAATGTGCTTCAAAGTGCAGTGCTGTTTCCAGTCTTCCACATCCTGCCCTTCTGCTCTACAATCTGCTGCAACTTTGGTCTGAGCTACCATCTTCCCCTGCATGTATTGATGCAGGAGATTCCCAGTTTCTCTCCCTAGCCTATTCTTCACTTAGACTCTAGAGTAGCCCTTTAAAAATGTCAGACTGTGGTACTTCCACTCAGAACTCTTATTGGTTTTTCAATCTTGTTCAGAGTAAAAGCCAAAGTCCTTACAATGGCCTTTAAGCCCTATAAAATCAACACGTCTCCTCTCTGGTTTTATCTCCTGCCTCTTCCTTGCTCTGTTCTAGCCGTATATGTCTCTTTGTTAGTCCTCGAATGTCTCAAACATACATCTGAGCGTCTTTGCACTTGTTAGTAATCTTCGTGACCTCTTGTAGGTCTATTGGTGTATGAGATCTCATTCGACTATCATAAGTAATATCAACCCATCCTCAAGCCAAGATATCACTTCTCATTTACTTCATTTTATTTTTCTCCAAAGCACTTCATATCATTTGTTGTTTGTCACTTGTCTGTCTCTTGCCCCCTTCCAATAGACTAATGTCCCAGGAGAGAGGGAGGTTGTTACTTTGATTTCTAGCACTAAGGAATGAGCTCAATGAATATATTGACACATATTGTACTGGGGTGCCCCAAATCTGAGAGCACTTCCCATAATGTTGACCATTTCCAAAGAACACACCTGGAGGTCCAGCAGGAGAAGACATGAGTTTGCTCATATTGGGGGAAACAAGTCCTGTGGATGGCTAAGTGGAAACTGGTCCCTGCTGCTGTGAGCATAGGGTCAGGAACAAAGCATTTATAAATCAATTAAAGGTCAATGCAGACTCCCTATCACTGACAGGAGTCTGGTTTGCACATACACTGCTTGAAGGTTATAGTAAAGGTTAACTTATTCTTTTTTCTTTTCTTTAAATTTATTGTTTTTACATTAATTCACTATACATCATTATAGCATACAAAATGATTTTTCCATCCAGAATACACTGTATATTGGCTCGATCAAGCATATCAATATACATGTTATGTTATCAATAAATAATTTTCCATTTCTTATGTCTTTTTTTTTTTTCCATTCTTGATTTCCTATCCCTCACCTTCTGCCGAGTCCCACCCTCCTCC
This sequence comes from Tupaia belangeri chinensis, assembly GCF_000334495.1. Lineage (NCBI taxonomy): Eukaryota > Metazoa > Chordata > Mammalia > Scandentia > Tupaiidae > Tupaia > Tupaia belangeri. Next base: position 8,731,453 of record NW_006159534.1, on the reverse strand, counting down.
CATATTGTCTCTGGTATCCATGGTTGCTTTCTGTGCCTTTCCTCCCCATTTAATTGATTTGTTAATGAACTTAATTAGTCTAAATATTTGCAATAGCAAGCACAGCTGATATATACATATACATGAACCCAAGTCTGACTTTAGGCATAAACCTCAGTGAGTAGAATGAACATACTATAAAGTAGTACCTAGCTGGGGCTATATAGCTTACTGCAGTCATCACAGATGCATTTTTTTGTGTTAATTTTGATAAGAACAGTTTTAGTGTTTTGTTTTTTGTTTCCTCCTGAAACTTTTTTTAAATTAATTTACATTCATTCCCTGAGCATCATCACAACATACTAAATGTGGTTTCCCATCTAGAATAAACTGCATAGTGGCTTAATCATGCATGTTATCATCAATAATATTCCATTTTTACTTTCATGTATATGTATATATATGAAAACATATATATATGTGTGTGTATATGTTTTTACCCCATGTCTGACCCTCTGCCCTTTCCCACTCTCTTATTACACTATCT
>NW_006159534.1:8729733-8730360 GCF_000334495.1 Tupaia belangeri chinensis | reverse complement strand
TCTCTTGCCAATCTTAGTATCTTGTCTTTGTCTGTGGTTTTGGTCAATCTGGCTATAATGTGTCTTGGAGAAGATCTTCTTGGGTTGATTCTATTTGGGGTCCTCTGTATTGCTTGGGACTGAATCTTTGAGTGCCTCTCTAGGTTTGGAAAGTTTTCTTGCAGGATTTCATGGAATAGATTATCAATGTCCTTATGAGTCTCTTTGCCTTCTGGGATGCCTATTATCCTGATGTTTGGATGTTTGGTGTTATCTAGTATTTCTCGTATATTATTTTCAAATTTTTCGTTCTTTTTCTCAGTCTTCGTGATGGATTTTCCTAGGCCAGCAATTTTCTCTTCTACATCTGAGATTCTATTTTCTGTATGATCTAGTCTGCTTTTAACACTTTCAAGGGAGATTTTGACTTCCTGTATTATAGCCTTCATTTCTAAAGTTCCATCTGATTCTTTTGTAAAGTGTGGAATTCCTCTTTTTGATCTTGCATGCATTTCCTTACCTCCTGGAACTCTTCAACTCCATTCTCCTTCCTCTTCAGCAGTTCATTGTCTCTCTTCTCTTCCATCTCTGTTAGCTTTGCCATTATGAATGTTCTGAATTCTTTATCAGACATTTCCATGATTTCCA
>NW_006159534.1:8700913-8729538 GCF_000334495.1 Tupaia belangeri chinensis | reverse complement strand
CACAAAAAAAAAAAAAAAAAAAAGAAAAATAGAAAAAAAATGAAGAGAAAAACTTTTAAATAAAACTAAAAAAATTAATATTAAAAAAATTTCAATAAAACCTAAAAATTAGAAAACCATGCAGTGCGCTTGCAGGAGCCATGAAGGTGTGTCTTCAAGAAGGCCTGTCCCCTCTTTTGCTTCTCCTGGGTTGGGAGGGGGAGAGGGAATTATTAACAAGATAAAGGGATAGGAAAGGCCAGAAAGCCCAGAAAATGCATCACCTTAAAAAATTCTAAAAAGCGGGAACCAGCAGTTAGCATTATGGCTATGTCACTGGACTCCCACGTAGTCGACCGTGGTTCGTGTCCCGGACCTGGTGGCTTAAAACTCACGCCAGGCACATGTGCATGTGTCCCCAAGATCCCGAGAAGGGAATGGAGGAGAAGGGATTGCGGCATGATCATCCCCCCCGGGGGGTGATTTCTCACTTTCTCTCTCTATGTCTCTCTGTCTGTCTGGCGAGCACACGTGCCCTATAGTGAAAATATCTCAAAAAATAAAACACATATGATCATATCAGTTGATACAGAAAAATGATTCGATAATATACAACATCCCTTCATGATCAAGACTATCAGCAAAATCGGCAAAGAATGATAATTTCTTTTCTTTTTATTTGGAGAGATTTTCGCTATAGGGCACATGCAATCGCCAGACAAACCCCAAAATGGCTAGTTTGCAGGAGCCATGAAGGTGTGTCTTCAAGAAGGCCTGTTCCCTTTTTCGCCTCTCCACATGAATTTTGTGTGCTGGAGGCCGAATTATCAGTGGGAAATCTTCATTTTTCTGTTTACCCCAAAATGGCTAGTTTTCGGGAGCCATGAAGGTGTCAAAGGTTAACTTATTGATTAACAGAATCAGCAGAGTATGTTTAGGGTCTAGTGCCCCCAGTCTAGTGATGTTAATGTGTGAGGAGTGTGTGTACCTCTTGAATGGCCCTGCTGTGGACCATCTCCATGAGGTGAAGATAAAGGTCACAAGATATTCTGGAGGCCCAGTCAAACCAGCAGCTGGGTCACAAGGAGGTAAGACAAAGAGGGAGGGAGGAGGAGAGCTGAATGTATGGAGTCGTCTCTCACATGTGCATTTTTTTATGAATGTTTTTATGAATGAAATCAAGAGAAAAGGAATTTAAGGCCCAGTCATGGTGGTGCAGACAGTGGGGGCACTGCTACATGATGTTACGAGCCACGTGGGAGGGCTCTAGGTTTACATACCAGGTCTGCCTGAACGCGGGCTGTGAACTCGCAGGTGTACCTGTGGTCTTGGCTGACTGCAGGAAGTGGGGGAGAGCTACAGCCAAAGACCCTGTTGAGGATATCTGTATCTCTCTTATAAAATAAGTCAATAAATAAATAAGAGTAGGGAAGGTTGACTTATTAGTCTGTTCAGGCTGCTAAAAAATAAAAAGTCATAGGCTTATAAATAACAGAAAATTTATTCTTCAGAGTACTGGAGGCTGTGAAGTTCAACCTCAAGATGCTATCAGAATGGTTGCCTGGGGACCAGCAGTTAGCATAATGGCTATGTCGCTGGACTCCCATGTAGTCGACCACGGTTCAAGTCACTCATCTGGTGGCTTAAACTCAAGCCGGGCGCATGTGCGTGCATGCCCAAGATTCTGAGAGAAGAATGGAGGAGAAGGGATTGCAGTGTGGCCATCCCGCTGTGGGGGGTGGAGTGTGATTTCTCGGTTTCTGTCTCTCTGTCTCTCTCTGTCTTTCTGGCGAGCGCACATACCCTATAGCAAAAACCTCTCAAAAAAAAAAAATGGTTGTCTGGTGAGGATCTGCTTTCTCATGATGGCATCTTCTTGCTATGTTCTCACATGGCCTAAGGGGAAAGGCAGTTCTCTGGGGTCTCTTTTGTAGTACTAATTTCATTCACAAGGGTTCCTTCCTCATGACCTAATCACCTCCCAAAGGCCCCATTGCCTAATATCTTCACCTTGAGTGTTAGAATTTCTGTATGTGAAATTTGGCAGACATCCAGATTATATCAGGGGCTGTGTCTAGCTTGTTCACAGGTCTCCAAGGGGGTCATTCAAGAATCTTGTCTAAATCCTGTGAGGAAGAGTGATTCTCTGCAGCTGGTCATTCCTCAGAACACGAAAGGGTGGAGGATTCGGATGGTTACTGCTGGTTACCTGACGATTACTGATTGCCACATTGTTACCACATAGAGGTTTGGTCACATTGAGGTCATACATCAGCTTCGAAACTGGGGAATGGCAGCTGCTGAGACTCATTGAGCCATTTCTTCTGCCGCCATGCATTGTCCACAATAGACGTACCAGAGAGGTGGTTTCCTGACAGCCCGCTCAGACGTCTCTTCACTGTCAACATGCATCCCAGTGTGTCTCCATCTGACATCCAGTTCACAGACTCTTACATCTCACTTTGTCACCTTTCCTCTGAGTCACTGAAAGAGAGAGATTAAAGGTGACTCAATAGGGGAGTCAGAATATGTGCTCCTTATTTTATTCAGTACTCTGCCAACCAGTGGGTATGAGGGAAAACAGTGATGACTTCAGTTATAAATCACTTACTGTCTCCAAAGAAAGTTGGAATTAGGTTGGATATGTTTTCTTCAATTTAAATAGCTTGCTCTGGGAGCCAGCCCTGTTTCCTAGACCTAGTTTGGCACTGAATTCCAGTGTTATGTAGGTCTTATTAAATACATAAATCTTGTGTTTTCTAAAGCACTACTTTATTTGAACAAACTTTCTTAAGTTCTTACTCTGAAGAATAAGAACTTTGGAAACAAATAGGAATATATCAGTCTCAGATAGAAAATGCTTATATTTGAAGTTTGGATATAGAAGTATGACCTCAGAGAGCCCATACCCAGCCCCCTGGGTAAAGTCCAAATTATTTATTTATTATTTATTTATTTAGAGAATTATTTACTTAATTTTATTTATTATTATTATTTAATTTGCTCTAGGGCACGTGCACTCACCAGAGACAGAAGAGACAAAAAGTGAGAAAGCAAGTGTCAGGTCCGGGATTTGAACTACACCCAGCCATGTGAGAGTCCAGTGCTCCAGATACCACACCACTTGCTTGTCCCCCCAAGTTCTCCCTTTATAGAGAAAAGTCTCAGGGTGCTAGCCCTAGGAGCATCTGTCCCTAGGCCTCCCTTTGATAACTAAGATATAAAGGAATGTTAAGATGGTCCCATAAAGGAAGGGTTAAATTTAAATTGTCTCATACTCTAGCACTTAAAAATAGCTGTTTTTGAGAAAGCAGTTAAAAAACAAAAAAGCCTTACATTTGTTTGAAACTTTAACTTTACAAAGTACTTTTATACCATATCATTAATTTTCACAATTTGGCAAGCAAAAAAGATCATTTCCATTTTGTTGATGGATAATAAAAGCTATTATCTATTTCACACTTACTTCCTGGCAGGCACCATGCTAAGTACTTGTTTGATCCTTGCTGCAATCTTATGACGTCTGTGCTATTATTGTCCTTGTAATACACACATTGAAAGTGAGGCTCAGAAAAATTAGAAATTTGGCTAGGGTCAATCAACTACTAAGTGGCAGGGTGGAGATTTGAACCTATGTTTTTCTGACTCACAATTTTCTAGCGTGGCCTCTGTACCATTTCAGCCACAATGTAAAAATTGCCTACATACTACCAACAATGTGCAGTAAAATGTATACAGAAATAGAAATTTTAAAAAAGAATAAAACATCGGCCAGTAGGTGGTATAGTGGTTAAGGTCTGGACTCCCACATGGCCAACTGCATTTGGAGTCACAGACCCAGTGGCTTGAAACTCACTTTGGGCATTAGTGCCTGCATGCCCAAAATTCCAAGGAGAGAATGGAAGAGAAGGGATTGAGATGTGACTGTCCCCTGGAGGGGGTGATTTCTCACTGTCTCTTCGTGTCTCTCTGGTGGGAGCACACACCCTATTGCAAAAATCTCTTTCTCTCTCTTGCTCTCAAAAAAGAAAAAGAATAAAACAAAATGTGCAGATAGAAATTCACATAACTTCTTCCCATGCGCAGATAGAATATCTTACATATCCTAGGAACTTAATCATGATGAATTCACTCTTTAAGATGCTTATCCTTTATGAATTGTGCAGAGGAAGAAACCAAGCCCATTGTGAATTGGTAACTTGTACATAATTACACAATCAGTAAAGAATTCAGAAAGATTTTCCACTCTCCTCTTCTACTGCTAGGTCCTTTGTCATTCTATACCATGCCTCTCCATCTGCTTTTTGCCAGAGCATACTATAATATGTCACACTGTGAATTAAAGGTTTATAATCCCTAGCTTTTGTAAAAACCTACTTCTTTTATCAGTAGTATGATCCCCATACCCCGTGAAAAGTAAGAGAAATTAGTCAGTAGCTAATGAATCAAGCTGAAGTCCACTTCCCTTCCAATTTCTCTCGACAGAGCATGTCTTCTGATTTTATTGGATAATTGCTAACCTTGATGCTATGGAGAGCTGCCTATTTAGCACGACATAGACTGATTATTTTCTTCTTTCTAGAATTTGTGTTTCTACTCTCGTTTGGGGATATGACACTCCCAAATTCAGTATTAATCACTTTACTTGATTGCTTTTTGCTAACTTCCAGTGATTCTGTGAGTTCACTTTAGTAGAAGCAGAATGAACTGTTTGTTGCTCTAGCCATTTACAAAGTCAGACAATATATCTGTACTTAACCTGTAGGGATCTTCAGCATACGGAACCCATTGAGTCTGGTCCGTCAGTGCTCACCTGAGGTGGCACAATGAGGTTGCTGAAAAGGTGAAACCTCTGTGTATAGGATGAGACAAAGCAGGAAGTCTCGTGTCCTTTCTTCCCCAGAGGGAAGGAAGCATGAGCCTGAACAAGCAATGTTTCACCACTAAGTGTCCTCAGCAAGAGTCTGCCAAGGACTCTGGTACAAGCATGGGAGAGGCACAACGAGTCTCAAAGGTCAGGACTGTAGAAAGCCACCAGGGAATACATGCATTATTGACTCTCTCGTCCCAGGGCCTCAAAATCTTTACCTTTAAGATCACTTCAACACTTTTTGGCCCTCGCCATTTATTTCTTAAAGTCAGTCCACTCTCACGAAATATAATACAAGGCAGATAATACGGAAATTAGAGCCCCATGTATTACATTCTATTTGCTTCAAAAAGGAGCCTATGAAGGACAAGCGAGTAGTGTTTACATCATTCTATTTGATTTAGTTTCACTTGTTTGACAGACATGTACGAGGTTCATACCACGTGCCAAGTGCCATTCTGTGTGCTGGAGGATAATGCAATGAACAAGGCAAGGTACTTGTCCTTCAGGAGCTTATGGTCTGGGAAAGGAGAGGAGGCACGCACACAGCCCACTGCATCACAGCCCGATATGTGACGTGTCCCAGAAGGGGTTAGCCATATGGAAGTTACACAGATCACTACTTTTGTTTGACTCTCTTCATCTCATCCTGTTCTGTGATACTGACACTTCAGGTGCATTAGACACTTCATCCAATGGTAAGAAAACAATACCCGTGATCCATATGAACCAAGACTGGGGTCTTGGAGTCACTGGATCTGTGCCCTCCCTATTTGGCAGCACTGGTTTTCCACAGGGCGTTATGACTGGGTCAGTTTTGAAGGATGTATCTGGGTTCCTTCGGCCATGGGACCCTTACTTTAGCAGCAGTGATAATGGCTAGATTCCTCGCTTGGCTTCTTCAAGAGCTCTCCAAGGGGAGCTAGAGAGGAGGCCTTTAGGAGTTGGCCCAGCTCTATGGCCCAGAAAGTGAATTTGAATTTGAATATTTGAATATTTATTCCTTTAGAGCATCCAACTCTAGTCATCTATGGTGCTTTCTTTCTCATGGACCCTTGGGAAATACTTTTTGCCATCTTTATTTAGTTCATTCCACTACTTAATGAGCACCCGAGTGATAGTAAACACAAAGTATATGTGATATCACCTACCCTCCCTTGCTTTATTTTTCTTTAAAATTTTCTGCTATGATATGTAATAGTCTTACATGCTTCTCTTTGTGGTCTGTGTCCCTCATGAGGCCGTGAGTGCCCCAGTAGCAGGGCCAGGGTTTAGCTTGTCAACTGCTGTTTCCTCAGATCATAGACACTTGTCTGGCCCAGTAATTGTTGGTTAGTTGAATGAATAAGCAAAGGAAGAAACAGATGAGTATCTTGCTCTGTAAATATCTTTTAAAGAGGTTAATTCTATTAAATTCTTACGAAGGAAGTGATTTTTTAAAAAGAATTATTTTATTTAACTTTATTTATTTTTAAAAATTTTGAACAGACAGGGACAGTGAGAAAGCAAGAGAAAGCAAGCCACCGGGTCTAGGACCCAAACCTTGGTCAGCCGTATGGGAGTCCAATGCCCTTAACCACCATCTGCTGACCCCCAAGAAAGTGATTTTAAAGAAGTCTAAGATCACCTTCACAAACCAGAGCCCCTGTATTTGTGACTCTTTTCACATGAGGACATTGGTTTTCATGTCCATAACACTGTGTAGGCCCTTCCCTACCATTGTTTGAGTAGCTTAGAATTCATTTCAGAAGAAACTCCACATACCCCAGATGTCAAGACTTCTCAAATGGTTTCCTTTTTATCTGAGTGACAGTGAGTAGAGCACACTGGAGTCCCAGGTTTCCCTGAGAGTTCAAGAAAAAAAGCACTTTCCTTGTATTTAAGCAAGCACCTTTTAACCATGAAACAGTCTCTGATGCTACTTCAAGTAATGATGTGTATTTAGAGGAGAGGAGTGATGGTTATTGTAACTTGAAAATCTGAGCAGCCAAGGCCTTAAAAAACTGGTAGTTTCTAGATTCAAGACAACTGCAGTAGCCAAAAGTGGTCTGTTTGCTCAGGTAGAGTCAGCCACTTGCTCTCGTCTGTTTTCCTCTTATCTCTACTAACTTTCTGAACTATAGCTTTTGATATTTGACAAATTTCAAATAGTTCATGAAAAAATGGAATTAAAGGATGAGTTTACTTCATTGCAAAAAAAAATGTTGAAATCCATACATAGTTTTTTCATAATACTCCTTTGCCATGACTTTTTGAAGCCCTCTTTCCTCTTAAATCTAGATATTGAGGTAGATGTCTCCTATCTCCCTTATTCACTGTTTCTGCTGCCCTCTCCCTCCAATTTACACAGATTGGCTATGACCTTCTCAGCCTCTTTCTATCAGGGCCTTTGCAAAGAAATACAAAATTAATATAAAAGGCTTAATTTTTCCTGTTGAGAAAAAGGAAAGTAGTTTCCCTCCCCTCCTTAAATAGGCCTTTCCTCAGCTCTATGATCCTGTAATATCTTTCCCAAGGATCAGGCAACAACTCTCTGAAATAAACATCAAGGGACCCAGCACCCTTATTTCTCTGTTTCTGAGGCAGGGTAGAAGCCCAGCTTTGTTTGATGTGCATCTTCCTCCAAGTTGCAAAACTCCCTGCTAGCATGAAGCCATGAGAAGTTTGTTTTCCCTTTCGATAAGGCCAGTTAATTAATACCATTACCAGGTAAATGTCGGATGGCCTATATGTGACATTTGGAGCTGTTGGTCCTCTTACTTGAGAGCTAGTTACTGTTTATTGTGAGAGCATGTGTGTGATGGGTTTAGTTGCCTGACTAAAAGGTTAAGATTTCTTCCTGTCTATAATCTCTTAGTAGATTGTTGGTGCTGGACATCACATTTGCTTTAATGCTGTTAAATAAAAATTTATGGGACACCATTATTTGGGGCTGAGCTCCTGCACTAGGCTCAAGCAGACCAAACCAGGACAGAGTGTCATGTAATCAAATTGAAACTTTAAGGTGTTAATCTAAAATGAAGGCTGAGTCCTAATAAGTGAGATAAAAGTAGTTTATCTGAGCCAAGAAGTAGGAAACTCCCCTCCCCCCATACACTCATTGAAATGATAGCCAAGAAAGCTGGTTTACATAACAAAAAGAGAAAGAAGAGACATTACAAATTGTTTGTTAAGAGTTTTAACTGGTCCATTAAAAATAATAAAAATAAGTCCTGATTGGTAATATCTTATTTTTACATTACAAATTGGAGGACACCAGGATAAAGAAAAAGTGAGGTTTTCTCTCTCTCTCTTTTTCTTCTTTATTTTTTTGGAAAGGTTTTTGCTATAGGGTGTGTGTGCTCACCAGAAAGACAGAGTGACAGAAAGAGAAATCACCCCCCCCCCGCGCCCCAGGGAGGATGGCCACGCCACAATCCCTTCTCCTCCATTCTCCTCTTGGGATCTTGGGCAGGCGACTACATGGGAGTCTAGAGACGTAGCCATTACACCAACCGCTGGTTCCAAAAGTGAGGTTTTCTAATCCTTTGTAGTATCACAGTTTATTTACTGTAAACTAAAACATGCCTTTTTGGGCAATAACTCTGATAGTTGTGGGGTATAACCAAAGTCTCAGCTTATGTTTTCTAAGGCAGTGTATGGCTCTAAACTGCTTTTCTTCCTCAAAGAGAGCAGAAAAATCCCCCAACACACCAGTTATTTTTTTAAAAATGAGATCCACAGCAGCTAGTTGGAAGCCACCCAGTCAATGTGCACAGACCTGGAATTCCGTCTGGTCCCCATAGTTGCAGGGCTGAAATTACTGAAACATCAAATGCACATTCTCATCCTCTGATTGGTTGAATTACAATGCAAGATGATCTCCTAGCTTCCCATCATGCCTACTGTTAAAGTGAGGGCATTGATAGGGAAAAAGCGGGATTTTTTATAAACTGAGATGCGATATATGGAAAGATCCTGATAGGCCTGAGGACTCCGAGCCCCTAAATTCTGATGAGTTTTTGTCAGCAGAAGAGGTCTCCCCACCCCAGTAGACAAGGTGTTCTGCTCCCAGGGAAGCTGACCTCCCCACCTTCAGAGGCAGAAACCTCTTCATCCACAGTGCTAAACACTTCTTTCTGAGGGGTTCAACCCTGAATTGCTTGAAGAAATGGTAACGGCCTCCCCTGAAAGAGTTGTCATGCAAGATTGTGCTGAGTCTCCTCAAGATCCACTCTTACCATTGGTCTTTGCTTCAAAATCTATGACTATACTTTTTTCGAGCTTCAGCATTACTCTAAACTTGGGGTACAAAGTGACTCTTGAGGAACTGTATTAGTCTCTAAAAGAACTACTTGTGTTTTCTAATTTATGCAAGAAAAATATAAAGAACATGTGTAGGAATGGATATTAAGGGTATGGGATGTTGGTAGAAAGAATGTAAAGTTGAATCGGGCCACATTTATTGATATGGACTCACTAAGCAGATATTCTTTTTTTTTTTTTTTTTGAGAGGTTTTCGCTATAGGGCGCGTGCGCTCGCCAGACAGAGAGAGATAGAGAGACAGAAAGTGAGAAATCACCCCCCAGGGGGGATGGTCACGCTGCAATCCCTTCTCCTCCATTCTCCTCTCAGGATCTTGGGCACACACACACGCACCCGGCGTGAGTTTTAAGCCACCGGGTCTGGGACACACACCGCGGCGACTACGCGTGAGTCCAGCGACATAGCCATTACGCTAACTGCTGATTCCCAACTAAGAAGAGATTCTGATTTAATGCTGCATTTTGGGAGATGGAAAGGACTCTCACAGTTTAGTTAGTTGGTTGAACAAAAAACATGCATCAAAGGATAGCCCACCATGAATAAACTGTAAATGCTTAGCTGCCCTTGTTTTAATATAGAGGAAAGCTTAGGGAGATTGGAATGTTATAGTGGATTTGTCATTAAAGACTTATTCACCCACACTGGAAGGTTCAGAAAACATAAGTCTCACCAATACTTTGAGAAATAAATTTGTGGGAGGAGCTCCAACATCTTGAACAGCTCCACGATTGCTCTCTTCTGTAGGCAAGACCTTACAGTGGGAACCAGAGCCACTAATCTGGAATACCTAAATGAAATGGGAGTAATTGGATCCCAGGGAGGCAGAGGCCAAAGAAAAGGTGGACACAGTTACCATTATGGACAGGAGATTCAAAGCAGCTATCAGAATAATCTGACTCTAAATTGAAGTTGAACAACTAGGAAATCTACTTGATTTTTACAAGCTTAAAACTACTATGTGCTACCCAGTCATGGTGGCACAGTCTGTAGTATGCTAAGCAGCAGTGCTGGAAGCCACATGGAGACCATGGGTTGAATATCCAGCCACGTTGGCCTGAAATAAGCTGGGCATGTACACATGAGTGCCCAAGATCCAGTGAGCTGGAGGGTTGGAGGAAGAGGATCATGGCATGACCAAACCCTATGGAGGATGCTCCTTTCTCATTCTCTTTTTCCTTCTGTCTTTCTTTTTCTCATGCATACATATAAACTCTAACCTGGATAAAGAGAAAAAAATGTAAGGTTCTAGGTCAATTCTGAAAAGTATAACTCAAATAATAAAAGCAAAGAATTGTGGTCACTCAATTAATTCCCGGATTTAGGCCAGTTTAATAGACTCAGAACTCCCTGAGGGAAGGAAAGGTCTAGTCCCCTGGAAGGATCCCTATACAATACTAAAAACTTTATACTGTTAATTTTTCTCCAAGCTTTTCCTAAAGGTACCAAAGGCCTTTTATCAAGGCAATTATGCACTGGGGAAAAGGAAATAACCAGACCTTTGGACACTACTGGCCACTGGCTGAACTGTCATTGACTCCAGGAAACTCAAAACATCGATGTAGTCCTCTAGTCAGAATTAAGGCCTATGAAAATAAGATGATCAATGGAGTTTTAGCTTAAGCCTGGCTGTCAGTGGATTCAGTGGGCCCCTGAATGTATAGTTAAAATAGATTGACCTCCCAACATTAGTTTCCTGACCTGTGAAGTGAGGGCTTTTATTGTGGGAAAGGTGAAGTGAAAAGCATTTGAACTTAGTCATCTCAGAAAAATAGTAAATCTAAAGAAATGCTGTAACTCCAGAGGGATCGTAGGAATTAGTGCCACCCTTAAAACTTTGAAAGGTTCAGGAATAGTGGTTCATAGCACATTCCCATTTGGCTATCTTGTTTGACCTATACAGAGGACAGATGGGTCTTGGAGAATGACAGATTATCGCTAGTTTAACCAATTGGCAAACCCAGTTTCAGCTACTGTACCAGATGTGGTTTTTATTGCTTGAGCAAATTAATGTATCACCTTCTGCCTGTGCATATATTTCCCTGGAAAATGCCATTTTCTCTGTTTCTCTTCATAAAGTTCACCAAGAGCAGTTTACTTTCAACTTACAAGGCCAAAATACACCTTCATCATCCTATTTGAGGGGCACATCAAGTCTCCAATCCTAAATCATAATTTAGTTCTCAAGGATCTAAAATACCTTTTCCTTCCCTAACATATCACACCGGTCCATTACATGGATGACATTATGCTTACTGGACCTAGTCGACAAGAAGTAGCAATTACTCTAGACTTACCATAAGATGTTTGAGTGTGAGAGATAGGAAATAATTCTGACTGATGTTTAAGGGCTTTCCATCTCAGTGAACCTTCTGGGTGTCCAGTGATATGGGACATGTCAATATGTCCCCTCTAAGGTGAAGAGAAAACTGTTGCATATGGCTCCTCCTATAACAAAAAAGGCACAACTCCTAGAGAGTGTCTTTAAATTCTAGAGGCAATATATTCCTCATCTGGCTGTGTTACTCTGGCCATTTACCAGGTGACTCATAATGCTGCTAGTTTTCTCGTGCACTAGAACAAGACAAGGCTAGGCTCTGCAACTGGTCCAGTCTATATCCAATGATGCCCATAGCAGCAGTGGCAGATAGGGATGAGATCTGCAGTCTTTGGCAGGCCTGTATAGATAAACTGAAATACAGGCCTTTAGGATTTTAAAGCAATTCCCTGCCATGATCTGCAGATCAGTACTCTCCTTTTGAGAGACAATTCTTGGCCTGCTCCTGGGCCTCAGTAGAAACTGAATACTCAACTGTGTGGCACAAGTTACAATATGACCAGAGTTGTCATAAACTGGGCATTATCTGAGCACTAAGCCATAAAGTTGGGTATGCAGAATGATACTCCATCATCAAATGAAAGTGATATAAACATGATTGGGACCTAGTAGGCCCTAAAGATACAAACAACTTACTGATTGGGACCTAGTAGGCCCTAAAGATACAAACAACTTACTGAAAGTGTTGTCCAGATGCCTCTGGTCCCTCCTTCTGCTATACTGCCTTCTTTCTCCCAGCCTGTTTGTATGGCCCCATAGGAGTTCCCTATGATTAACTGACAAAAAAGGGGAAGATTTGGGCCTTGTCTGAAGGTGGTTCTGAAGGATACCTGGGAACCACATGTAACTGAACAACCGCAGCAATGTAGCTCTTCTCTGGGGCATCCCTGAAGGACAGTGATAAAGGGAAATCCTACCAGTGGACAAAACCTTGGGTAGTATACCTGAATTTGTTTGAAAGAAGAAATGGCCAAATGTGCAATTATATACTGGTCCATTGGCTGTAGCCCATGGTTTGGCTGGATGGTCAGGGACTTGGAACAAATATTACTGTTGGTGACAAAGAAATGCAGAGAAGAGAAATATAAACAGACATCCCTTACCCTCAAAGAGCAAAAAACACGAAGATATTTGTGTTCCAAGTGAATGCTCACCGAAAAGTGACTTGAGCAGAGGAAGACTATAATCAAGTGGGTAGGGTGGCTCATTCTGTGGCTAACAGCCCACAACTTTCCCTAGCTACTCTTGAGATTGTCCACTGGGCTCAAAAACAAAGCGGCCATGGTGGCAGGTATGGAAATAATGCATATGCTCAGCAACGTGGACTTCCACTCACCACGCCTAACCTAGCAATAGCCACAACTGAGAGCCCAATCCGCCAAGCACAGAGACCAATGAGTCCCCTATATGGCACCATTCCCCAGGGTGATCAGCCAGCTACCTGGTGGCAGGTTGATTACATTGGACTGCTTCCCATGGAAGGGGAAGTGTTCTGTCCTTACTGGAACACACACTTCTCTGAATATGGTTGGCCTTCCCTGCACACAATGTTTTTGCCAAAATTGCCATCTGTGAACTTACAAAATCCCTTATCTACCATCATGGTATTCTACACAGCATTGGTTGTGATCAAGAAACTAACTTCACAGCAGAATAAGGATAGCAGTAGGTCCATGTTCTTGTAATTCACTGGTCTTACTATTCCAAAGCAGCTAGCTCAATAAAATAGTATGATGGCCTTTTGAAGACCAAGTTACAGTGCCAGTTAGGTGGCAGTACCTTGTAGAACTAGAGCAAGGTTCTCTAGGTTGATGCTGTATATGCTGTGAACCAGTGTCCAGTACATGGCACTGTTTTTCCTGTAGGCAGGATTCACTGGTTTGGGAGTATAGGAGTAAAATTCATATCCCTCATAGGATCCCTAGTGACTCAGTAGCAGAACTTTTATTTCCTGTTCTTAGGATTTTATGCTTTTCTGGCCTAGAGATTTTAGTTCCAAGAAATACTTCCACTAGGAAACAACATAATTATTTAATTAAAATGAACATTAAGACTGCCACCCAGCCTCTTTGGTCTCCTTATGCCTCTGAATCAACAGGTAAGGAAAGAAGGTATGATGTTGACTGGGGTGACACATCCAGACCTCCAAGATTGGACTACTGCTCCACAATGGAAATAAGGAAGAGTATGCCTGAGACACAGGAGACCCTGTATGGTGTCCCTAGTATCACCATGACTTGTGATTATGGTAGACAGAACACTAAAACCACCTAATCCAGGCAGGATGACTAACAGCCAAGACCCTTCAGGTTTGGGTTCCTTAGTAAGGGAGAATACCATGACCAGCTTAAGTACCTGTTGAAGGCAGAGGAAACACAGAACGAGTGTTAGAAGGCATTTCAAAATATCAGCTAAGAATAAATGACCAGTGGAACCAGCAGTTAGCATAATGGCTATGTCGCTGGACTCCCACGTAGTCGACCGCGGTTCGAGTCCCAGACCCGTTGGCTTAAAACTCACGACGGGCACATGTGTGTGCGTGCCCAAGATCCCGAGAGGAGAACGGAGGAGAAGGGCAGCGTGGCCATCCTCCCTGGGGGGGTGATTTCTTGCTTTCTGTCTCTCTGTCTCTCTCTGTCTGTCTGTCAAGGGCACGTGCTCTATAGCAAAAACCTCTCAATAAAAAAAAAAAAAGAATAAATGACCAGTTATAGAAAAAGAACTTTAGTTGCCATGAGTACTTTCATCTTATTTTGTTATGAGTACATTTGTGTGTATGAATGTGTGTATAATACCCTTACTATCTTTCCTATTTTCTTATTTTGTAACACAAGATATATTGATGTTATTTTAGTATTTAAGTATTGTTAATTTTACTCTGCCAAGGGACGTGCCTCTATAGCAAAAACCTCTCAATAAAAAAAAAAAAGAATAAATGACCAGTTATAGAAAAAGAACTTTAGTTGCCATGAGTACTTTCATCTTATTTTGTTATGAGTACATTTGTGTGTATGAATGTGTGTATAATACCCTTACTATCTTTCCTATTTTCTTATTTTGTAACACAAGATATATTGATGTTATTTTAGTATTTAAGTATTGTTAATTTTACTTTATAATATTTACATTAAGAGTTGAGTAAACATTACTCAATGACTTTTCCTTCTCTTCCGGGAAAGAGATTAATGTGGTTTTAGTTGTATGCATGATAATTGTATTGTTGGATGGGATTATGACCTTATTGCTTTTGTTTTGAGATTAAGCATGGTATAAGAAGGATATGGGTACCAAGTTAATAAAGGGTGGACTTGTGATGGCTAATTTTTTGTCAACTCGACAAGGTTAAGGTAGACCCAGATAGCTGGTAAGACATAATTTCTAGTTATGTCTGTGAGAGTGTTTCCAAGAAAGGATAGGCGTTTGAATAATTGACTGAGTGAAGATCACCCTCAGGAATGCGGAAGGGTATCACCCCATGCACTGAGGACCCAGCTAGAATAAAAAGAAGAATTAATTTACCCTCTTTCTTGTTAGAACTGGGATATCAATCTTCTTCTGTCATCCCCCATGGGTGCTTCTGGTTCTGGGGTCTTCAGACTCAGAGCAGGGCTTACATAACCAGTGTTCAGTTCTCCGGCATTTGCTCTTGAACTGAACTACACTGCTAAGTTTCCTGATTTTCTAGGTTGCAGACAGGAGACTGGGACTTCTCCCGTATGGGTTACCTTGCAAAGGAAAGGCTTTCATAATTGCATGAGCCAATTCCTATGAATATTCTCTCTCTCTCTCTCATTCTCTCTCTCCACACACACACATACACACACACACACACACACACACACACACACACACACACTGAGTTGTCGGAAAAGTCATACATATTTATCTGTTTTTCTATGCAAAAATGTGTCATGACTTTTCTGACAACTGTGTGTGTGTGTGTTCTATTTCTCTGGAGAACCTTGACTAATACAGTATTTTAAACAAGAACGTGTTGTTTCTTCAGCAGAAAATCCTGAATTTCTTTCTTTCTGTGATGGCACAGATTCATAATAGTTCCGCTCCACTGCACAGCTGTGACCACTGAGCTTTGTAAAATCTTCCTCTCCAGAGAAACCTCATGCAGTTTCATAAAATTACTTTGTCTTCGGGATGGAGGTTTATTGGTTCTCTGCACAACTGGGAAATCATCCTTTTTGGACTATGGAGAGTCTTGATTACCCCTTCCAAATTAGTTTTTTCTTCCTCTGTTGGAACTTTTAATCAGTACAGTTTGCTAGGCGTAAGGCAGTGACTCCTCCAGGCTCTGACTCCAAAGGTTTGCTTTTTGTATTAGAGTTGGTTGCTACCTGTTAACCTTCAATTAAGCCTGGGCTCCAAACAGTGCTAAATGATGCTAAATTGATGATATTAATGCAGCTGAAGCATCTTTTGCCATCTAGAGAAAGAGATAAACTGTTTTACAAAGTTCTTCCCCTTGCCAAGTACAACCACTCAGTTCTAATTTTGCTCCTTTAAGGGAACCACTGTTTGAAAAAATTCTTCTGGGAGCCAGCAGGTGGTGTGGTGGTTGGGGCGCTGGACTCCCATGTGGCTGACTATGGTTCGCGTCTCAGACTCAGTGGCTTGAAACTCATGCAGGGCGTGCCCAGAGTCCTGAGAGGAGAATGGAAGAAAAGGGAATGGGATGTGACCACCCCGCCCCAGGAGGTGATTTCTTGCTTTCTGTCTCTCCAGTGAGCGCATGTGCCCTATAACAAAAAATAACTCTCAAAAAAATTTATTCTGGATGTGCTTTCCCTCTTACTAGTGGATTTTTTTTTCTTTCTGTAGCCTATAGTTACTATTAAAGTAAATCAGTGAGTTTAATTGCCCTGGTGAGAGGTTGGCAGGTACAGTCTAAATCCATACAGTAGGAGAGAAGAAAGTGATGAGTGAGGATTTTTTCCCAAATAAGAAGAGGAAGTAGAAGATTTTCGTGGATTATAAGGAAGGGAGAAAAAGAGATGTGAAAAATGACCCAAGGGTCAGGATGAGCCCTCTGCCAATGTAGAGACCCCATAAACTACCACGTACACTAACACCTATAGGGAAATTTACAAAGGCAGACACTGGAAGAAAGAATCATCGTGGATAGAAAATTGAACTTTAAGTTGTTTAATATGAAATGTTTTTTCCTAGAAAAAAATAAAGCTAACTTAGGTTAGCAAATTCCAGAATTCCTTACCAGCTGTCAGCAGTGGGGGATTGGGTTTTATTGTAGAGTACTGGGAAGAATGACCAGCAAAGCCAGATTAAGCTTAAAAGGAGTCTTGATTAGTTGGCCTGTAACTACAGCCTGAGGCTCGGGGGGCTGAGAGTCAGAACTGCAGTCTCCACCGAAGTTGAGCAGTCTTTTTATGGCAGGTCAGTTACCAGGGGTGCAGGAAGTCCAGAATGTCAGGAAAGGGACTGGGGTTTCTATGCAAGCAGTTACAGAGGCTGAACCAAGCTGGTTAATTGCTTATGAGGGCACTCTATAGACCTTTGTCTAAGGATCTCCATGGCTCTGGGTGGGGTTCTAGTGATTAGTAGTTACATTGCTAAGAAATATCTAAACAAAGGGGTTTGGGCTACTTAGGAAAGACAGTAACAGGTACCGATGGCATCCAGATGCGGTTTTCTGTATGGCTAGCACAAGCTATTTTTTCATGGGAAAAGCAAGCAGGTTTACAGACGCAGAAAGCCATGTTAGGCTAAGGGTACAAAATGGATGAACAGTTGCTCATGTGCAATATTTAATACACAGCCTTCCACAGTTTCCAGATAAGGATGAGAGACATTATGGAAAACAGAAAAGTCTACTTTTGTAGCAAATCCTTTGTTTGTATGTATTAATTTTGGATAATGCTGTGCTTATGTAATTCATTCTTTTGGATTATTAATAATGGCTCCTTTCAAAATGCAAAGAGATTATTTAGAAGCTTTGAACCCAGAAAGAACTGAGGTTAGGTCTTCCCTAGCCACTTACTCCCTGATGCCCTTGGGCAAACTCATATGCATAAGAGGATTGCATTGCTTGAAGGTGATGTGAGGATTGAATGGGAAGATGTTTGTCAAGTGCCCAATACTGTGCCTGTCACATGGTAGATACTGTGTTGTGACTGTCCAAATTATACGTTTATTTTATTATTTATTTAAAGCAAAGAGAGACAGACCGACAGACTGAAAGAGGCTGATTTTTGACAGGATCTCACCATGTTGGGATTCTCCTGCCCCAGCCTTCCAGATAGCCGGGACTACAGGGGTGTACTACTGCACTTGTCCTGTTGCCGTTGGGCTGAGAATCAACCCAGGTCTTTGAGCAGCAGCATCTTAGCAGCACGCACCATGGCAGCTGAGCCTGTAGTTGTAGATTTTAACATCTAAAAACGAGGGCCCCACTAAATTGCTTTGGAGGTTTCCCTAAGGGGATGGCCAATAAATGTCAGCTAATGAATGATATGCTCTGTGTCATGGGTGGCCCAGAAGCGTGTTATAATGTCTGTGTTTTATATCTCTTTATAAGGGTTTTAAGGAACTCTAGACACAAGGTAACAACTCTGTGAAAGCAACTTTTGTCAGTAGACTTAGTGGTCTAGAAAAGTAATGACAGAAACTTCCCACTACTATTAAAAAAAAATAAAACCAAACCAACTAAACAAACAAAAAACAGTCCCTTTTAGATTCATTAGTTTTTATCTTTCAGTGACAATTTTTTGGTCTGTGGCTATCTCAGTTGATTTAACTATGGCATTGTCAGTCTGTCTGCTTACTAAGATAGACTGAAAAATTTATCAAGTGTCAGTTTAGGGGATGCATTTACAGTTCTGGGAACCTGGCAGCAGTAATTGGTATTAGAGAGGGATAGATATGCTATTCCCGAGACCGTATATCTTAGTTCATTTGTGCAGCTATATCAAAATACCTAAGACTGTATAATTTATAAAGAATAAAATTTTATTTCTTATAATTCTAGAGTCTGGAAAATTCAAAATCAAGGTGCTGGCATTTGGTTCTGCTGAGGGCTCCTCTCTGCTTCCACAATAACACTTTATTGCTTTGGCCTTTGGGATAAAGAGCCTACACTAGTTCCTGCCAGCTCTTTTAGAAGGCACAAATCCATAAATGACAGTAGAGCCCTCATGACAGCCACTTCCAAAAAAGTTCTACCACTTCATGACACTATAATGGTGGTTAAACTTCAACATGAAGTTTGTAGGAGACACACAACTCCACTAGGCATTGTTCTATGTGTGACTTTCTATGTGGCCCTGCCCCTATGGCAGCTCTTTGCCTGGGCCCTAAGCTTCTGTAAGTCAGTCTTTGAAATCCAGGTGGAGGTGGTCATGCTTCCACAGCTCTTATACTCTGTGTGCCTACCGAGTTAACACTGCATGGACACCATATTGGTTTTTGGTTTGGACCCTCTGATGGCATATGGGCCCACTGAAGGCCTAGCTGAGACAACCAAAGAGTATTGCACCAGAGTACAAGAAGCAGAGTTACGGTGGCCCTGTGAACTCATGGACACTCTGAGCCCCTCCTTGAACTATTCTGTCCTCAAGGCCTTGACATCCTGCGCCTGTGGTTGGTAAAGTAGCTGTGAAGAACTCAAAACTTCTAGTGGGGTCATTTTTTTCCATTATCTTGATGAATAGCATCTGGTTTCCTTCCATCAAATTAACTTAACTTCTTTATCAAATAGTCACTTGACTGCACCATTAATAGTCTCTTCCAAATAGATTCTCTCACCCTTTATATGATTAAGCTGAGAATTTTTCCAAATCTCTAACTTCTGATTCCTTTTTTATTATAAATTCCATCTGTAATTAATTTCTCTCTTCTCATATTTTACTTTAAGCTGTCAAGAGAAGTCATCCAGCCACCCTGAATGCTGCATTTAGAGATTGCTTCTGCCAAAATCCTTGTTTATCATTCTTAAGTTTTGCCTTCCATCAGGTACTAAGATGTAAAAATAATTCAGGCAAGGGACCAGCAGTTAGCATAATGACTATGTCGCTGGACTCCCACATGGTCGACCGCGGTTCGAGTCCCGGACCTGGTGGCTTAAACTCACGCCAGACGTGTGTGCGTGCAGGCCCAAGATCCTGAGAGGAGAATGGAGGAGAAGGGATTGCGGCATGGCCATCCCCCCTGGGGGGTGATTTCTTGCTTTCTGTCTCTCTGTCTCTCTTTGTCTGTCTGGCGAGTGCACGCGCCCTATAACAAAAACCTCTCAAAAAAAAAAATTCAGGCAAGTTTGTTTTGTTTTGTTTGTTTGTTTGTTTGCCATTTTGTAACAAGAATGACTTTTTCTCCATTTTCCAATAAGATATTTCTCATTTCTGTTTAAGATCTCATCGTTCATATTTCTATCTACATTCTGATAATGACCACTTAATCTCTAGGAAGACTGAGGCGCTCTCTCTAGCTATCTTTTCGGAACTCTCACAAGAATTGGCCTTCATGTTCCATTCACAGCAATCTCAGCTTTTTCTAGCATGTACCTCAAACTTCCTGTTCCAAAGTCACATCCATAATTTTTGGTGTTTGATTCATCAGCACCCCACATCTGGTACCAATTTCTGTCTTAGTCATACATTGGAACTACAGAAGTCTGGTCTCCTCTATGCCATTATTTCTTTTTCCTCTTTGGAAGTTAAAAAAAATAAATAAATAAAAAATAAAAAGTTGGAAAGTACATAGACCAGAATGAGAATGGAGGCCTTGAACTTTATGAGAAAGGGTGATCTAGATTTTCTTTCAGTATGTCTGTAACGTTAGTATGTCTGGCTCTCCTTATATTTACACTTGCTTTTGCTCTGGCTGGTATCTAATTTAGGCAAATATATATATATTTATTTTATTTATTATTGTCATAAACTTGTTTATATTACACTGAATAGCATATATCTTTACAGTGTATTACATTTCTTTTTCCAGAGAGAGTATTCTTGGTTGAAATTGTTTTTCACTCAACACTTTGAATATATTTTCCCATTCTTTTCTTGCTTGCATTGTTTCCAATGAGAGATTTGCTGTTAGCCTGATGGGATATCCTTTGTAGGTAACTTGATGTTTCTCTCTTGCCCATCTGAGTATCTTGTCTTTGTCTGTGGTTTTGATCAGTCTGGCTATAATGTGTCTTGGATAAGATCTTCTTGGGTTGATCCTATTTGGGACCCTTTGTATTTCTTGGGTCTGGATCTTTGAATGCCTCTCTAGGTTTTAAAAGTTTTCTTCCAGGATTTCATGGAATAGATTATCAATGTCCTTATTAGTCTCTTCACCTTCTGGGATACTGATTATCCAGATGTTCAGACATTTAATGGTATCTAATATTTCTTATATATTGTTCTCATTTTGGGGGCTATTTTCTCAGTCTTCGAGGTAGATTTCACTAGTCCAGTGATTCTGTCTTCTACATCTGAGATTTGATTTTCTGTATGATCTAGTCTGCTTTCAGTACTTTCAAAGGAGGTTTTGAATTTCTGTATTATAGCCTTCATCTCCAGCAGTTCCATTTGACTCTTTTTTTATGGTGTGTATTTCCTCTTTCAGATCATGGAAAAACTTCCTCACCTCCTGAAACTCATTGACTTTTTTCTTCTGCTGTTCATTGTCTCTGTTCTCTTCCATCTCTGTTAGCTTTGTTACTATGAATAAATTTTTTAACAGACCTTTCTGTGAGTTCCATTGCACTGTCTGTGGATGAAGAGGAGTTATTCTTTTCCCTTGGGGGTGAGATATTTTCTTGGTTTCATATATTTTGTGTGCCCGTGTGGTGGTTTCTGGTATCTGATGAGTTATTCATTTCTTCCTAATTTCTAGAAGATCAATCTGAGCAATCAGAGGCGTACAGGAGCATGTGGTCTGCAAACTCTTTGATGACATGGTTCTTTTTTCCCCTTTGCATCGCAGATTCAGTGGGAGTTGAGGAATATGTGGACCCAAGTGGTATTTGGATTTTGACAACTTTTCACTTAGACTTGTCTAGACATTCAGTGGGTGGAGGCTGAGCAGCAAAGTGATGAGATAAAAGAAACAGGATAAGAAACCAGAGAAAGAAAGAACAAAAAAAAGAGAAAAATGGAAATGGTAAACAAACCAACAAAAAAATATTTTTCTTTGTTAATTTTAAAAAATGAAGATTGCATGGCACGCTTGATCACTAGATCTTGGCTCTCATGGTGGACTCAGTCTTCTTCTGGTCTGCCCTTTCTGCTTGCCTAGATGGGAGAAGAAAAGGAAAGGGGATTCTTACCAAGATTAAAGGAGGACTTCAAAGCTAAGAAAAAACTTTACCTTAAAAATTGTTTTTAAAGAAAAATGAAAAGACAGAGGCAGAGAGGCAGAAAGAGATAGAGAAGGATACAGTGGCTCTACCAGGGTAAACTCACAGCAGAACATCTTCATTGCTCTTATCTCTGAAATCACTAGATCTCAGCTCTCATGGTGGACTCAGTTTTCTTCTGGCCTGTCCTTTCTGTTTGCCAGGGTAAATTCCCAGCAGAACATCTTCATTGCTCTGATCTCTGAAATCACTAGATCTCAGCTCTCATGGTCAAATGATAGCAATTCTTAAACATACATATTTGATGCAAATATTTCTTCTGTATTTCTATGTATCAGTCTTTGCTCTAAGCTCTTAAGAGACAAATAAGAATAAAACATAGCCTATTCTTTTAAAGAGCTCACAGGGAAAACAAAAACTTCACACATAATCATAAAGAAACACAACTAGTAAATGAAATGGTGAAGTGTTAGATGGTTCACTAAAACTAATCTGGTGAGTAGTGGCTTGGAATAGTCAGGAAACATTCCTTGGAGGTGGTGATACCTGAACTAAATCTCAAGAGGAGTTCTCTTGTCTGGTTGGGGATTGGCGGATACAGTAGACAAGGATTAATAACTACTGTAATAAACAAATCCTCAAATATCAGTGGCCAACATAGTAAAAGTTTACTCGTTATTCATGATAGAATTCAGGGAAGGTTTTCCTATTGGTGGGAATGGGGTAGATAGTGAGGATATGAGTAAGGGTTGCAGTAGAGTTGCAGGGTATGAGAAGGGAGGAAGTTACAGAAGAGGTGTCTGCATCTTAACCACTTCAATGTGTATCACATCTGATTCTGCATTGGTTAGACTAACCAGATGGCCCTACTGTGAGGGCAGGGACTTCGTTTCACTAACTGTGTTGTCCCTACACATGCGGCAGTCTCTATCATACCCTAAGTGAACAACAAAAGCTTGAATCTATTTGTGATTGGATGAATCATTGTACTATTAGAATAGCATCCAGCACACAGTGCCATTCAATCAACATCTGTAGAAATAAAATGTGTAGTTTTCCCTTTGCCCCTTTTCCCTAAGTTAAAAATTGTCAAAATATAGTGAAAAACCTAAGATATTAGAATATATGGACTTCCTAATTATGAACTTAAGAGCTTTGACATGCTAGAAAAATTCTAGGGAATAGTTGTCTATTGGGCACCAAAGAGGACTTACAACTCTCCAGTGAGGATCTTATCAGCTGTAAAGCCCTTTCCTCTCTCATTGTTGCATTTTCCCTTCCCCCCTCTTCCTCTTTTTACTTTCTCCCATGTCCAAGGCATAAAAATAGTCCATAGTGCTGCTGTCTTACATACTTGGGGAAATGCAGAGATTTGTTAGATGCAACTGTTGCTTTCCAAAAGTAGTCCAGGCATATCACCACGCATAAGCACACAAGGCAAACAGGGATGAATACTACATTTGGGCAATAGGTGGAACCCCCTCTGGCCTCTGTGGGGCTGAAGAGGGGCTGGCTCTAAAACTCCTCTCAAATCAGGTTTGCCCTTTCTCCACCTGGAGTCCCTGGTCCACATAAAGTTCAAGTGCCAAAACCATGCTTCTTTGACCCAGTGAAGGGGAAAGTGGCAGGAAAGATGATGGATAAAAATCTACTGACAAAGCTGTAATTTTTCTTGCCAAACATCTTACGTCTCCCAAGGACCTTTTTCTGTCACACATATGTGTCTGAAAGTGATCCATCCCATGAAAAATATTGGTCGTCAGGCCTAAGGATGAGAATTACACATAGCAGAGGACAATTTTCACTCCCTTTAAGAAGTAAATGAACTATAATGCCTATAAATAGCTGTCCCCACAGAGCAGCTGAGTTTAGAGGACACCCTAGCCAGCAGGGGTGAGTGATATTTTTGTGCAATCAGGAGAAATAGCTTAAACAAACATTACTTCCCAGTGAGACATCCATCCGTCAGTTCATCAAGGCAAGAACTCCAGATTCTGAAGAACTTGGCATTAAATGGATCATGAAGTTTTTCAATACCTTGAGGATTCAACTGTGCCTAGAGCCCTGGAGATTTCATACTCTGTTCCAAGTACTGCAGGGTTCACTGATAATTCCGAAGAATATCAAAGTTAATGTCAAGTTAATGTCATTAGAAGAACAAATATATTCCCACTGCATTTTCATTTTCACAAGTAAAAGCAACTTGAGTAGTGAGGCAGTAAGGGTATTCAATGTGTCTTACTGGGCTGTTATCTGAATGGTTGTCTATGTTTTCAAATTCCAATGAAGAACATGGAATAGCTTCAATTCTGGTCATGTACCTGTAGAGTCAAAATTGCACCTGCATCATTTAGGGCCCCAGTTGGGCCTGAGAATTAAATTGGCATAGACAGATTAGCAGCAGAAAAGCTTATAAACTTACTTTACACAAGTTTTACAGGCCACGGGAGCCCTCATAAAGAAAGAAAGACCCAAAGCAGTTGTTAGAGTCAATCCCTTATGTACTGAATTGGGCAAAGAATAGTAATTTGAGCAATGTGATGAGGCAAAAGTGCTTGGACTAGGGGAGTTAGTTGGGTAGAGAAGTGACTAGGAAGGTAAGGGTTAGTTTAATAAGATTTAATAAATCTTTCTTTGTAGAGATTTCTGTTGGCTTCTACGTTCTGCTTGGCATGATGAGAATTTTTTGTGATAGAAAGACCATCTTTCATATGGGAATTTTATGTCCTTTTAAAGAGCAGAATGAAGATCTGAATGATTTTCTTGCACATGTAGTTTTTAACTATTTTTAACTTAAATAATCAATAAGCCAGAGCAGCATATTTTGGGGATGGTACATTTCATAACTACTGCACTACCAAGAACTACATTAAAAGCATTTCAATTTTTTTTTCTATTTTACATTTGATGACCTCACCATCTCTAGCCTTTTTCTTCCAACTGAGTGCTTTACTTCTATTTTTGTGATTTTTACCTTACTATCTGAGCCAAATTATTTGTGTCCATCACAGAAAGTTGTTTAAATGGAATTCACTTCCCTTAAAGCTTATAGGGGAAAAAAAAAAAACAGCACTCTGGGTGGAAAAAAAGAAACCTAGTTCCATGCAATTGTTGCCTCATAATGGTCAGTTCCGAGGTAAACGGGAAACTGCAATCACTCTGTTAAGAAAGCCAAGCTTTGGGGCCAGCATTTGGCATAGTGGTTAAGGCACTAGACTCCTACATGGCTGACCACAGTTTGAGTCTCAGACCTGGCAGCTGGAAAATCATGCTGGGTGGGACCAGCAGTTAGCATAATGGCTACGTCACTGAACTCCTATGTAGTTGACTGCGGTTTGACTCCTGGACCTGGTGGCTTAAAC
This sequence comes from Tupaia belangeri chinensis, assembly GCF_000334495.1. Classification (NCBI taxonomy): domain Eukaryota; kingdom Metazoa; phylum Chordata; class Mammalia; order Scandentia; family Tupaiidae; genus Tupaia; species Tupaia belangeri. Next base: position 8,704,371 of record NW_006159534.1, on the reverse strand, counting down.
TCACGCAGGGTGCATGTGCGTGCGTACCCAAGATCCCGAGGACAATGGAGGAGAAGGGATTGTGGCATGGCTATCCCCCCTGAGGGGTTATTTCTCACTTTCTGTCTCTCCGTCTCTGTCTCTCTGGCAAGCACACGTGCCCTATAGCAAAAAAAAAAAAAAGAAAAAAGAAAGAAAAGAAAATCAGGCTGGGTATATGTGCCCAAAATCCCAGGAGAGGAATGGAGGAGAAGATACTGCAACATGGCCATCTCTTCTGTGGGGTGATTTCTCATTTTCTCTCTCCCATGAACACACATGACCTATGGCAACAAATCTTAAGAAAACAAAACAAACAAAAACCAAACAAAGCCAACTTCCTTGGTCCTACCTCGGTAGCACAGTTGGTAGGGTGCTACCATATTATAGTGGAGCTATAGAGGAGGCTCACTTCAGATCCCAGGATGAGCTGAATGAAGAGGGCCTATCTACATACACCCATGATTTTAGCTGACTAGGAGGTTTGAGGCAGGATCACTGCATAGTGAGATCCTGTCAAGGGTACTTCTCCCTCTCCTCTTTCCTTCTCAGGAAATGAATAGAATATACTTAACAGAAATAAAGAAAAAGAAGCCAACCTCTTTTCTATAGACCTGTTTGGCAAAAGTAGGAAGAACTGTATATTCTTTGAATCTGTGACTTCTGTGACTGAGATAATTCCTCACTGCACTTGTTTCTAAGTCATAATCCAATCTAGGATACTGTTGAGGTGCCCCTAAAAAGTCCTTAATAAACGTCTAAAAACCACGTATTTTATTAATATTAGAAAGTGAATGTATACTTTAGAAAACAATGTGAATAACAACAAATATTCAGAATTATTTTGTTCATTATTAGAATAATAACTTTCATAGTTATGTGGTGATTTGAAGATCTGAATCTGGATTTCTATTCTTCCATTTACTAGCTATCTGACTTTAGATATCTTGTTACACTACTCTGGGTTTTATTCAGTTGTTGATCTTCCAAATGAAGATAGTTTTACTTTGTGACTTCAAAGTATTTGTTTAATGAACAAGAAAAGAAAAGAATGTGAAAATGCCATTTAAACTATATGAAGCTGTCAATTATTATTAAGATAATTCAACAAATAGGCTTCATATATTAATGCTTTTGTTTGTATCAATGTGGTGATAAGTCCTATCTGCTCTACATTGTTAAATTAAACTATTTTGGCCTAAAATGGCTGTTGTACTCCCTCACTTAAATTCCTATGGGTAAGCTGAAATCATACATGTTAGACTGTTTTCCTGATCCGGTTGGTAAGTTATAGCCAATCACACTTTGGCCACACTTTGGTCAATCACAGAAGGCCCAACTTTTGGGCTATTTGTGCAGTCAACCATCCACCTGTAACCAATTCAATTGTTTCTCTACTTCATTCCTTCACTTCTGATTTTGTGCATCATTTTCCCTTTACCAGAACTTAAATACCAAGTTGACCATGAGGCTAGTCAGAGTAGTCTGAAAGTCCAGGGTCAACTATCTGATTCAAATCATTGTTAAGATTTGCTCAATTAAAATTCTACTCTATTAAATTGGCTGGTTTATTTTCTTCTAATAGTTTTGGTGTCAGATGTGGGACCTGAAGTAGAGCTTCCAGTGACCCCCAGGAGCTTTGTGTGTGACCATGCAAGGTACCTGTGGGACCCTTTGTCATCCATTGATCTCTTGCAGCAACTGGGGATCATAAGTTCTTTCTCAGATTTGAGCTTTACAGACTTACATTTAGAGCTCTCTGAGTTTTATATAAGCAAATTTTGGTCTAAACTGGGTTCAGAGTTACCAAAAACTTGGGCTGGGTTCAGAATTAGATTAGATTAAGTAATTAACTGAACTGGATTCAATTGTCTGACCCAGACAGAAACTAGCAGAAAGTGGCTATTACTGTGGTGGATACAATAAAATTTTATGTTAAATTTTTTTGTGTTTGGGGGGTGTACCAGCAGATAGTATAATAGTTACATCACTGGACTCCCATGTAGTTGACTGTGGTTTAAGTTCTGGACCTGGAGGCTTAAAATTCACATCAGACATGTGTGTGTGTGTGTGTGTGTGTGTGTGCTCAAGATCCCATGAGGAGAATGGAGGAGAAGGGATTGTGGTGTTGCCAAGCCCTGGGTGTGGGGAGGTGATTTCTCGCTTTCTCACTCTCCCTATCTGTCTGGTGAGTGCATTTGCCCTATAGCAAAAATCTCTTTCTCAAAAAAAATTTTTTTTTCCCACATGAGATTTTTATGCTCAACATCTTAATTTCTTTTTTTCCTGCGTGCTTAGTTAAAAAAAAAAAATCATGGAGTAAATTGATTAAGGCAAGCTTAGGGCCAAAGCCAAGATAAATTATTTCCCACTTAGGTATTTCTTGGCTTGAAGAGACTCAAAATTTATGTAAAAATAAAATTCCTAATTCTAAAGATCAAAATATTTCCTAGAAGCTACAATATTTACAAAAATGGTAAGGTCTTCATAGTATCATTTAAAAGTTCTATGGCCATAATGAAAAACATTCTTTATAAACAAAATTGCTCTTTAAAAAGCATGATTAAAATTGAAGGCTCCCAATTAGGTCCATCCAAAAATGCCCATTGATATACAAAAGCTTTTAAAGGGTTTAATTTTATTTTATCTTTTTTAAGATTCTATAAAAAATAAATAATAAGCTTAAGTGGCCAAGAAAAAAATAAAAAGTTCTACCAAAGTTTTTGCTTTGTTACTAGCCTACCCAAAGTGAAAAGAAAGCTAAATAAAACATGTATTAACATGTTTTAAAATACACCCACAGATCAAACTGGGTTGTTTCTTGTTTAGCAATATCTGAGAGATATCCATGCTAAATTAAAAACATTGAAAATGGTTTCTTTGCCTTATTTAATGTGCTCCAACTTACAGTCAGTAATTAATGTGCTTACTTCAGCAGCATATATACTAAAATTGGAACAATACAGAGAAGAGTAGCATGGACCCTGTGCAAGGACGACATGTAAATTCATGAAGCATTCCATTTTTTTTTTTATTATCATAATCTTCTTTATATTACATTGGATTACATATAACTTTACATTGACTTCCATTGCTTTTTCAAAAGGGAATGCCATGCATGTCAGTCAATACAGAGGCATCGATCTCCCCGCTTTATCATTCAAAGTCTTTTCCATGCATTTCCCAATAATTATTATTATTATAATTTTTTAAAACAGTCAATCACTATTTCTCATTTTGCTTGTTAAAAGACTTCACCCATCATGAAATACTTCCCAGACCAGTCCAGTTGAGAATACTATACATGTCCACTGTCCATAGGTAGATAAAATCCTTCTCTACAGTGTATTTCTCAGTTGGTTTAAGGCAGTTAAAGGTTCTTTCTGTTGCTTATAGTTGCAAGTTCTTAATCCTTCTCTTCAGTTTCAGCTGGCTGGCCC
>NW_006159534.1:8696310-8698839 GCF_000334495.1 Tupaia belangeri chinensis | reverse complement strand
GCCGCGTGCCGGGGGCGTGAGCCCCCGGGGCCGTTGGGCGGGCGCCCCGCCAAGCATTCCATATTTTTTAAAGTAATTTTAGTTCAGTAAGTGCTATCACTGTTTGCCCTTTCTATAGATATAATTGGTAATTCATTAGTGATGCTCATCTTTCTACAAAGATGGTGAATGCCCGTCTGAAAACCTACTGGTGATTGTTTTTTTTCTTTAGGTTTATATATAACTGTTTATATGAATATATTAATGCTGGAGAAATTTCTTCACTTCTCAAAACAAGCAGACTCACTTGTGTTTTGATTTGTGTTCATTGACCCATTAAAGGCAAGGGCTGAAGATAATGATGTCTACTTTATGTATTTGATCATAACTCTGCCAATCTAATTCTAACTAGAATTAGAATTCCCTGTATCCAAAACACTGCTGTTTCCTTATTGAAAGACATTTTAGAGAGGTTTGTGTATACTATCAAAGAATATGTAGCACTTTACATATTTTATAAATGATTTGTAAGGTCAGATGCTTTTGAAAGTAAGTGTGACAGGGACCAGCAGTTAGCGTAATGGCTATGTCGCTGGACTCCCATGTAGTTGACCATGATTCAAGTCCTGGACCCAGTGGCTTAAAACTCACACTGGGCATGTGTGCGTGCGTGCCCAAGATCCTGAGAGGAGAATGGAGGAGAAGGGACTGTGGTGTGGCCATCCCCCCTGGGGGGTGATTTCTTGCTTTCTGTCTCTCTGTCTCTCTGTCTCTCTCTGTCTGTCTGGTGAGCGCATGCACCCTATAACAAAAACTTCTTTAAAAAAGAAAGTCAGTGTGAAAAGATATGTAGCAAGTTAAATTTTACCTTTGAATTTTATTACCTAAGTCAGACTAAGTTATATTTCAGGATTGTTAAACAACTCTTCAAAACCACACAGAAACTGAAGAACTACTGTATATGTTTGATTGGTAATAGTGCTTTTGCCAATTTATTTGAAGGATTAAAGTAGAGGAGATATACCATCAGCATAGATTTGTAAATTATAGCACCATAAGACTTAAGATAATTAAAAATAAAATGACAAAAAATTGGTAATTAATTAAGAAATGTGCTGAGTTTAAAAGGCTACATATCAATTAAATTGTTTTTTGGGGGGACCAGCAGGTGGTGTGCTGGTTAAGGCACTGGACGGTCCCACATGGCCAACCACCGTTTGAGCTCTGGACGGTGACTTGCTTTCTCACCTTCTCTCTCTCCCTCTCTGTGTCTCTCTCTGGTCAAATTAAAAATAAATGAATGAATAAATAAAGTTAAATAAATAATTCTTAAAAAGATAAATTGGTTTTTCCAAAATACAAGTTTCTGTCAATTTAGTAGTTTATTTAAAAATTTTGGAAAAAAATTCCACATATTTGTAAATACATCTCCTTTAAGTCACTAAAATTTCTTAAAGTAAAAAATGCATGAATTTAAATTTGGACATAAACAGACCACCTATATCAATAGTACAGTTGTTCAGGACTCTGCTTAGAAGAATCCAAATGTTCAAATCCTAGCCCCTGCACACCATTTTAAAAAGGTCTATGCATATATATACCCAACCCCCCACTAACAGCATAACAAAAAAAATGACAAAGAAGAGATTGCTGTGTGACCACTCCCTGTTGGGAATGCTTTTCCCGTCTTTCTCAGTCTAACAAGGACACCTGCCCTCTGACAATCTGGATAAAAATCCTCACCTTTAATCATCCTGTATCTAATATGTGCCTTTAAAATATAAACTTTCTACCTCATTTAGCCTACAAATTGTACCTATTAAATAAGTATTTAGGGTTAAAACAATTAATTGCAAAATTAACAATTAAAAAGTAATGCTAAAATACTTGTTATTAAGTGTACATATGGAAGTAAAAACAAGTTATTCATTGTTTTAACAAACTCAAAGAGATCTGATTAGATCAAGAAACCAGTCCTAACATTAAGGGGTTTCTCTTCTGGGCAAGAAGAGAAAAGTGACCAGTTTCAGGTCCTTGCAAAGGGCATAAAGATAATAAGTGATTGTTTACCTACCTATTATACCCTGCAGAAGCCAGGGTAGAGCTGATCAAGACAACTCTTAGATATTTATTTATTTATTTATGAGAAATATTTACTATAGGCCATCTGCACTTGCCAGAAGGAGAGAGAGACAGAGAGACAGAAAGGCAGAAAGCGAGAAATCACTCCCTTAGAGGGGATAGTCACACCACAATCCCTTCTCCTTCATTCTCCTCTTAGGATTCCAGGCATGCACGCATATGCACCCGGCATGAGTTTTAAGTTGCTGGGTCCAGACTCAAACTGCAGTTCACTATGTGCTAGTTCATCGATATAACCATTATGCCATCTGCTGGTCCCCATAGATACTTAGTTTAATACAACTATCTGTAAGGACTCAGCAGGGTTAAGATATAAAGGATTCTCTCTCTCTCTCTCTCTCTTTTTTTTTCCTTAAAAAAGAAAAAAGCATAAAGAACTTTTCAAAAGATCTTTTGTTTGTGTGTGTG
>NW_006159534.1:8615892-8695555 GCF_000334495.1 Tupaia belangeri chinensis | reverse complement strand
TTTTTTTCTTTAGGTTTATATATAACTGTTTATATGAATATATTAATGCTGGAGAAATTTCTTCACTTCTCAAAACAAGCAGACTCACTTGTGTTTTGATTTGTGTTCATTGACCCATTAAAGGCAAGGGCTGAAGATAATGATGTCTACTTTATGTATTTGATCATAACTCTGCCAATCTAATTCTAACTAGAATTAGAATTCCCTGTATCCAAAACACTGCTGTTTCCTTATTGAAAGACATTTTAGAGAGGTTTGTGTATACTATCAAAGAATATGTAGCACTTTACATATTTTATAAATGATTTGTAAGGTCAGATGCTTTTGAAAGTAAGTGTGACAGGGACCAGCAGTTAGCGTAATGGCTATGTCGCTGGACTCCCATGTAGTTGACCATGATTCAAGTCCTGGACCCAGTGGCTTAAAACTCACACTGGGCATGTGTGCGTGCGTGCCCAAGATCCTGAGAGGAGAATGGAGGAGAAGGGACTGTGGTGTGGCCATCCCCCCTGGGGGGTGATTTCTTGCTTTCTGTCTCTCTGTCTCTCTGTCTCTCTCTGTCTGTCTGGTGAGCGCATGCACCCTATAACAAAAACTTCTTTAAAAAAGAAAGTCAGTGTGAAAAGATATGTAGCAAGTTAAATTTTACCTTTGAATTTTATTACCTAAGTCAGACTAAGTTATATTTCAGGATTGTTAAACAACTCTTCAAAACCACACAGAAACTGAAGAACTACTGTATATGTTTGATTGGTAATAGTGCTTTTGCCAATTTATTTGAAGGATTAAAGTAGAGGAGATATACCATCAGCATAGATTTGTAAATTATAGCACCATAAGACTTAAGATAATTAAAAATAAAATGACAAAAAATTGGTAATTAATTAAGAAATGTGCTGAGTTTAAAAGGCTACATATCAATTAAATTGTTTTTTGGGGGGACCAGCAGGTGGTGTGCTGGTTAAGGCACTGGACGGTCCCACATGGCCAACCACCGTTTGAGCTCTGGACGGTGACTTGCTTTCTCACCTTCTCTCTCTCCCTCTCTGTGTCTCTCTCTGGTCAAATTAAAAATAAATGAATGAATAAATAAAGTTAAATAAATAATTCTTAAAAAGATAAATTGGTTTTTCCAAAATACAAGTTTCTGTCAATTTAGTAGTTTATTTAAAAATTTTGGAAAAAAATTCCACATATTTGTAAATACATCTCCTTTAAGTCACTAAAATTTCTTAAAGTAAAAAATGCATGAATTTAAATTTGGACATAAACAGACCACCTATATCAATAGTACAGTTGTTCAGGACTCTGCTTAGAAGAATCCAAATGTTCAAATCCTAGCCCCTGCACACCATTTTAAAAAGGTCTATGCATATATATACCCAACCCCCCACTAACAGCATAACAAAAAAAATGACAAAGAAGAGATTGCTGTGTGACCACTCCCTGTTGGGAATGCTTTTCCCGTCTTTCTCAGTCTAACAAGGACACCTGCCCTCTGACAATCTGGATAAAAATCCTCACCTTTAATCATCCTGTATCTAATATGTGCCTTTAAAATATAAACTTTCTACCTCATTTAGCCTACAAATTGTACCTATTAAATAAGTATTTAGGGTTAAAACAATTAATTGCAAAATTAACAATTAAAAAGTAATGCTAAAATACTTGTTATTAAGTGTACATATGGAAGTAAAAACAAGTTATTCATTGTTTTAACAAACTCAAAGAGATCTGATTAGATCAAGAAACCAGTCCTAACATTAAGGGGTTTCTCTTCTGGGCAAGAAGAGAAAAGTGACCAGTTTCAGGTCCTTGCAAAGGGCATAAAGATAATAAGTGATTGTTTACCTACCTATTATACCCTGCAGAAGCCAGGGTAGAGCTGATCAAGACAACTCTTAGATATTTATTTATTTATTTATGAGAAATATTTACTATAGGCCATCTGCACTTGCCAGAAGGAGAGAGAGACAGAGAGACAGAAAGGCAGAAAGCGAGAAATCACTCCCTTAGAGGGGATAGTCACACCACAATCCCTTCTCCTTCATTCTCCTCTTAGGATTCCAGGCATGCACGCATATGCACCCGGCATGAGTTTTAAGTTGCTGGGTCCAGACTCAAACTGCAGTTCACTATGTGCTAGTTCATCGATATAACCATTATGCCATCTGCTGGTCCCCATAGATACTTAGTTTAATACAACTATCTGTAAGGACTCAGCAGGGTTAAGATATAAAGGATTCTCTCTCTCTCTCTCTCTCTTTTTTTTTCCTTAAAAAAGAAAAAAGCATAAAGAACTTTTCAAAAGATCTTTTGTTTGTGTGTGTGTATATGCATAAATGTTATGTAGTATGTTATATGTCTATATAATAAAAGGCTTTAGAGTTCCATTCAACTTACATAAAGAGTGCTCGCACAAAATAATTTAAATACTTTTCAAGCTTATAAGACTTAAGTAAATAAACCAGTTTAAAATATGATAAAAGAAAAAAGGGTTTAAAAGATCTTCACAAATTCCAAAGTATGTTTTGTCCAAAGTTTTATTAATCAGGCAATATCATGTTTATCTTCATGTAGTTAGTTTAATAAAACAGCAGATATTTATATACTATGTGTTATATTTTATCTGGTAAATATCTAACAGAAAAATATATGCATGATTAGCTTTATTCAAAAAAAGAATTATTTTATTTATTTTCACATGAGTTTTGCCAGAGAAAAACAGAGAGAGAGAGAGATAGTGAGAAAGTAAGCCACCATGTCTGGGACTTGAACCATGGTCGGCCATGTTGGAGGCTAACACTTTAACCACTAAGTCACCTGCTGACCCCCACGATGAGCTTTTTCTTGCTTTAGTTTTAGTGTCAACAGACACTTAGTTAACACTTTTTTACCCCTAACGTGCTTTAAAAAAATTTAGATTTTTAGTATCAACAGACAGTTAATACTTTTGTACCCGTAAGGTGCTTAAAAAACATTTAACTTTCATTTTCTTCTGACAGTTAAGTCAAATATTTAAGCTTATTGCTATATTTGACAAGGTTTCTCCAAAATCAAATTCTAAATTAAGTTATTTTACCTCAAAATAGCTTTTAGATGTTTACAGAGGGCCTCTAAAACATCCAAAAGAAAAACGTTAAAACCAGTCCAACTTATTTTAATATATTACATAATATAAAAAACATTAATTACATTAATTATAAAATTTTTTACATCACATTTAAATTACATGTATAACTATGTTATGTATATATGTGTTTATGTATACATGTATTTATACATACACTATGTTCCAAAATAAATTAAGATTCCCCAAAATCTATAGTGTAATATTTATCAATCATGTTATATGCTATTATATTAAAGTAGTATATGTCACAAATATAACCTATTTCAGGTGACTGATACTGCTGCCTCCTTAAACGTGGCTACCAAATATAAGAAAAAAGACTCTCAAGAGTAAAAAGCAAATAATATGTTTACAAGTACAACTAATAGTTGGTTTGCAGCTATTTTAAATTATAAATGGCAGGCCTAAATTTTTCAAGGTTTTTTCTTAATCTTTATATTTCTCCTAGTAGGTCTCCAGGTTATTGTAATTTGTGTTACTAAACTTAATGGCAAAAATAAACACCTCTTCGAGTCAAGCCATTAAAAAAAAAAAAAACCCACTATAATCCTTAATAATCATCACACTCCAAACAATGACAATAAGCAAGTAGACTCAAGTAATATTAAATTGCCTATGTTGTCTAAACCTTAGCCTGTTTAATTTGGTTCAGTTTGTTTCATAAGAATTTTTATTAAAAAGTGCACTTGAACCATCACATTAGTGCTCCTATTGTGCTCTATACTCTCATCTTAAGTGCTTTTGACACAAGCATTTATCAAATGCTAAATAGTCTTGTTTCAATCACATCAGAAGAAGTACCGGAAAAGACCCGTTTGACCTGTATGACATCGTGTTCGACTTATACAATATTGCGACTTACAAATAACATGCTAGAGACCAAAAAGTCCTTACCATTTCTACGCTAAGAGCAAAAATACACATCATTTATAATAGTAACAAAACGTGGCACCAATGCCTTAAGTTTTGGTCAATCTCTCAAACATTTGAGAGGCTGTCCAAAGGGAAAAAATGATTAAATTAAATTATTTGAACCTAAAATGGCTGCTGCACTACCACAATTAACTTTCTATAAATAGCTAAAATCAGACACATTAGGCTATTTTCCTGAGCTAATTGCTAAATTATAGTCAATCATACTAGCCAAGCTTTAGTCAATCACAAAAAGTCCACCTTTTCATAAGATTCTGGTTATATTTAAAGCTATTCATAAACTAAAACAACTTGTAGACTGCTCATACAGCCTACTGTCCATGTGTAACCAATCCAATTGTTTCTTTACTTCATTCCTTCACTTTTGTTTTTGTGCGTCATTTTCCCTCTTCCAAAATTTAAATACCACGTCAACCATGAGGCTAGCCAGAGTTGTCAGAAGTCCAGAGGGAGGAGGTGGGAAATGGCAGAGGGTCAGAAATAGGGGTAAAATAGGGACCAGCAGTTAGTGTAATGGCTACGTCGCTGGACTCTCACGTAGTCAACCGCGGTTCGCGTCCCAGACCTGGTGGCTTAAAACACGCAGGGCGTGTGTGCGTGCGTCCCCAAGATCCTGAGAGGAGAATAGAGAAGAAGGGATTGCGATGTGGCCATCCTCCCTGGGGAGTGATTTCTCGCTTTCTGTCTCTCTGTCTCTCTTTGTCTGGCAAGTGCATGTGCCCTATAGCAAAAACCTCTAAAAAGCAAAAAAAAGAAATAAGGGTAAAATACACACACACACACACACGCACACACACACACACGCACACACATATATATGAAACTAGCAATGGAAAGTTATTAATGATAACATGCATGACTAAGCCACTATGCAGTGTATTCTGGATGGGAAATCACATTTTGTATTCTGTGATGATGCTCAGGGGATGAATGTAAATTAATTAATTTAAAAAATTCCAGAAAAAAAAAGCTCATGGAAATATGTGTAATGGAAAAAACTATGTATGAATTTCAAAAAGTTTTTGTACCAAAATAAATTCATACTTTAATGTAAAAAAAAATTTTTTTTAAAGTCCAGAAGCAACTACTCAGTTTAAATTGTGTTAAAATGTGCTCAATTAAAACTCTATTAAATTGGCTAGTTTATTTTTCTTTTAATAACATTCAAAAAAAACCAACTAAGATCAAATAAAACCACAATACATTTTTATCCTATTATTTTTTTTGCTCTGGAGGCATGCTGAGATGGAGGCAAACCATCTTAAAGCTTATTAGATCTCAACAACAACTTATGTTGACGTGGCTTGGAATAAAACTTGAGTTCATGATATTACTAGGTAAGAATTGACGATCTTCAGAAGTTGGACATAGGGAGAAAATGTCTAACTTCTTCACTAAAAGTTTGGGCAAAATTTTTGTAGACTTGTAAGGTCAGAGAATGCAAATCCCTGGCCTTCTTTCCTTTGAAGTTGTAAGAACAAATGAGTGTTTTTCATTAAAGAGAGCTTTTGTATGCTTCAAAAATTTTTCTTAGTATCTTAAAATTAATCTCTCTATTTCTACATGCATTCACACAACTGAGTGTCTATAAAATGAAGAGCAGACTTCTCTGTACCTTATTCTAAATTATGGATTTTACTTTTAGTTACTTAAGTACCTAGATTAGGGAATCAGAGAACTTCAGTCAGAATATGAATTTGGTTGAAGCCTATTATTGGATTATCTTAATAATAATTTATAGCTTTCTATAGCTTAAATGGCATTTCCATGTTCTTGATAAGACAGTATCAACAAGAGAGATCATTTTCTTGAAAGAAAGTGTTTCATTCTAATGCAATTCTCTGCTTGCAAGTCTCTGCTATAAAAGTGAAAGTTGAGAGACTGTGGAAGTAAATGCTCAGATTGGAAGAATCTTTGGTATATTTTAAGTGTGGCTGAGTTCCTTATTATATTCCAACATTTTGGGGAGGATATGAAAGCAAGCATCTCCAGTGGCTTCTACTCTCATTCTGGAGCTGAGTTCCTCAGTAGTTACTAGCTGATGTGTGAATGACAGATGATGAGTTGGATTGTATAAAGCAGACATCTCTTGACTGATGCTAGAAGAAAATATTCTCTATACATTTTGAGGAACCAGCTGATGCGTTGTATTTGGTTTTAATCCATGTTAGATCATCAGTAAGCAACAATGAAATACCATGAAACATATCTTCTTGGCAGTTCATTTATTTTTTATGCAGCAAAAACTTGAATTAGAACACTTAAAATGTTTAACAGGGTCCTTGGAAAAGCAATATGAGATTTGTACTTTTATTCAGTCCTAAATGTTACTAAAAGATGAGAAAATTGAGGCCAAAAAAATGCATGATAATAGTCAAAACATTTATTGTTTTATGTCTATGAGAGGGAATTAACACAAATATCAAAATATCTGCAAAGAGTGAAGCTGCCCCCTCTGAGTGCATGTACAAGTATAAGCATCAGAACTCAGATTGGCAATTGTATTGGGTAGAATGGTACCTCTCAAGCTTATGTCTATCTGGAGCCTCAGAGTGTGACTTCATTGGGAAATAAGGTATCTTAATTAGTTAAATACCTTGAGATAAAATCATCCTAGATTTAGAAGGGGCCTCAAGTCCTATGCCTGCTGTTTTAAAAGAAGAGGAGAGGATACAAATAGACAAAGAGAAGACCATGTACAGACACAGGCAGAGATTGGAGTTATGCTGCTACAAGCCTAGAAATGCTTAGAACCACTACATGCTGGAGGAGATGAGGAAGTTAATGGGAGTGTAGTGTTAATGTCTCTTGATTGCAGATTTCTAGCCTCCATAAGTGCTAAAGAGCAAATTTTTGTGATTTTTAAGTCATCAAGTGTATGGTAACTTGTTACAGTAGATCTAGGCATGATTATAAGCATATGTGAGCAGGATTTATAGTATAGGCAGGGAGAGAAATTTGGCACTTCCTCTTCCCAAAAAGTAATAGCTGAAAAAACTACTTTAGGACTCTGAAAATTTATGATGTCATAAAAATGGAGAAAACCACTGAAAACTGAGTAAATTTCTCAACATTCTTGCCTGAAGTTGCTCTCATCTCATCTTTAGCTTAGAGGCTCAATTTGATATGATAGAAGAACAAATCAGTGACTTTGAAGAGAATCAGTAGAAATTATCAATCTAAAAATCACATACATACACACACATGAATAATGAAAAATCAACAGGTCTTCAAAGGCTTGTGGGACGACCTTGAGAGTATCAATATTTGTAAAATCAGAACTTCAAAGTAATGAGAAGGAGAAAAGAGCAGGCAAAAACATTTGAGGAAATAATGGCCAAAAAGTTTACACTTTTTTATTGCTAGAGGGCATGTGTACTAATTAGAGAAAAAGAGAGAAAGCGCTCTCTCTCCATGGGGCATGTTCATACCATGATCCTTTTTTCCTGTTTCTATATCCCATCAGTATTTGGGGCACACAAACACATGCCTGGCATATTTTACAAGCTATGGGACTGAGATTTGAACTGTGGTCAGCCGTGTGGAATCTGTCTCTCAGTTGCATAGCACTTAACTACTGTATTACAGAGAAAGTCCAAAATTCTTACATTTAATTAAAAACAATTATTATGTAGATCTAGGAAATTCAACAGGCTCCAAGTAGGATGAAGACAGAGAGAACTGCAGCTAGAAAATCATAGTCAAGCTGTTGAAAACCATGACAAATGGAAATCTTAAACCTAGTATGACAAAATTGATCTATCCTATACAGGGGAATAATAATGTGATTACCATCTATTTGACTTGTTAATTTTAGAAAAGGATGCCAGAAGACCATGAAATAAAATATTCAAAGATCTTGAATAAAACCAGAAGTGTTGATCAATAATTTTATATTCAGCTAAAGTTATCCTTCAAAAATAAAGGTGGATTAAAGAAATTTGGAAATAAAAAATACCAAGAAAGTTTGTTGCTTGTGAACTAGCCTCACAGAAAATACTAAAGTCAAAAAACAAAAACAGAAAATAGAAATGACATCAGACAGAAACTTAAATCATACCAAGAAGTAAGCCCTGGAAAAGGTAATGTGTGGGTAAATATAAAGTGCTCTATGAATATATATACGTTTATCTTAATGTCTTTAATATACATAAGATTACACAAAATAGTACTTATCACACCACATTTTTGGGTGTGTAATATACATAGATGTATGATATATGACAGTAATAATGAAAAAGAGAGGAGGAATGGAGCTATATTGAAGCAAAGTTCTTATACCAGAATTAAGTTAATATTAATCTGAATTAGACTAATAATTTAAGATGTACACTAAAATAATAAAATAGTTAAAAAGGGATTAAAGTGATGTGCTAAAAACGTTTATTTAACAAAAAAGAAGGCAATAAAAGAGGAATAGTGGAACAAGAAAAATGAGACATACAGAAAGCAGGTAGCAAGATGGCCAACAGAAATTGTTTTATTATATTACAATATATTAAATGTGATAAAATGTATGATTACTTTAAATATAAATAAATTAAGCATTCTAATCAAAAGACATTAAATGTATTACATTGAATTATAGTAAATATGAATGAACTAAACACTCCAATAAAAAGGCATATAGTATTAGACTGAATTTTAAAAATAAAAACAAGATCCAACTACATGCTTTCCATATATTTAAATTAGATACAAATATGTTGAAAATAAAAGGCACGTGATATAACAAGCAAATACTAACCATAATGGAGCTAGAGTGACCATATTAATGCAGACTAGAGTGATACAGTTATAATTGGGGCCAGGTAGTGGATCAGTGATAATAGAACTAGATCCACATCAGAAGGATCCTGGGCATGGATCCCTAGATCTCCCTAAGCACATTAGGTGTATGTGTGTATGCTCATGATCTAGGCTATAGATTGAGGTGTGAACACATTTCTGAACTGTCTCTTTTTCTTTCTCCTAGAAGAAATGAATAAATAAACTTTAAGAAATATAGATATAATTGACTTGAAGATAAGACAAATTGCTAGAGACAAAGAGGGAAATTTCATTAATGATAAAAGGGTCAATTCATCTGGGAAACATAACTATAAATGCATATGCAACTAACAATAGAGGTCCAAAATCCATTAATCAAAAATTGACAGAATTAAAAAGGGAAGTAAACAACTTAACAATAATAGTTAGAAACATCAGTAACTTACCTCCAATAATTGATAAAGAAAGTAAGCAAGGATTTATAAGACTTGAACAAAATTGTCAACCAATTTTTATTAACTGGTATTTATGGATTGTTCTACCCAACAACAGCATAATCTTTTCAAGCACACATAGAATGTTCTTCAGAATAGATCAAATGCCAGGCCATTAAAAAATTTTAATACGTTTAAGAGGATTCTAATCATAGAAAGTATGATAAAATTAGAAATGTATGCAATGAAACTTGGGAAATCCCCAAATAGTTAGAAATTAGAAAACACACACATTTTAAAATTATCCATTGGTTAAAAAAGAGTTCACAAAAGAAATTAGAAAATATTTAATCTGAATGTAAACAAAATCATTACACATGAAAATTTTATAAGTGACTATAAAATGATATGGCTACTTTGGAAAATAGTTTGGCCATTTCTTAAAATGTTTATTGTAATCTACTTCTAGGTGTCTAGATGAGAAACAAAAATTTATGTCCATGAAAGGACATAAATTTTTATTGCAGTGTTATTGATAGAAATGTTTTAAATTAGATTTGTATACTGATTGCAAACTCTATAAAATTTACTAAAAAGTATTGTATTGTGTACCACAATGAGTGAATTTTATGATATACAAATTGTACCTCAAATTTTAACCAAAAAATAGTAACTTGCCAGGAGTAGTGGGTAGGGAACTATATGTATTTGCAATTATTGAAGTTGGCTGGTTCATAGTGGGAGTCAATTATATTATTTCTTCTACTTTTATGTGTGCTTAATATTTTTATAATAAAAACTTTATAGAAGTCAATATTAGCAGAAAAGTAATGAAATGTAAGCTTAACTTCCTACACTTCTGGTATCTAAAATATAATTACCTCTTTTTAAAGATACATATTATCAGTTGGGGTTCACAGTGTCTCATTAGATAAATCAACCATTAATTACTGAAGTCACTTCAGTTTCAAAAAAATTTTAACACTGCATGAACCATGTACAGGTCTGATACTTTCCACATTCCTCCCCTCCCATAAATTCCTAATTGGTTGGAGCAGATATTTTTGCCATTGTTTCAAAGTTTGGTGATTGTTTTTGTTCCTTTTTATTGAACTTTTGTTATTATTAATGGTATATATCTAGACACTTCTGTTATATGTCTCTGTAGATTACCTACCCTTTCCATATTTTGTCTGTAAAAAAAAGTTTCTTTATAAATTGATGGAGTTTGTACCTCCACAATTCAAGACATCTAATTACAAAAGTAAAATAGTTTGTGATGTTATAAGATAATTGGATTTTGGGGAAAGTAATTAGCCCCCCTATGTGATGTCCAGCAGAGACAGTAATTCTGTGCTATGCTCTGACTGGCAACAAGGTCTCACTTTATCAAGTTGATTTACTCTATTTAGAATGACCTGGGTGAATTCTACTCATCAAAGGACAATGTGCTCATTGAAGTAGCCAGCCATAAGTTTAGCATCACTTATTTAAAAGTCTCAAAATGATAGAATCAGATACAGCTTAGAATGTGTTGCATTAACTGCTTCCCATGAAAAGGAATTACCTACATTGGGACAGTGGAGGTATTACATATATAGATCTCATAGAGATACTGATTTGAGGAAACTGGTTAGAGTCAAAACAAGACTGATTTCTTTCTCTTCATAATCTCTAGGGGATATCAGGCTCCCAATAGTACTAACTTCCAGAATTTGGGTGCAATGTCAGGAAAATCAAAATAAATTAAATATATTAACCCTCTGTAACCAAAATAAAGATAAGATTATAAAAGCTTTCAAAAGTCCATCAAAGGCATGAGAAAATCTCTGAAGCATCTATAAAAAAAATCATGTGTTTCTGAAATCCCCAACCATTGTACAGTACCTGTCAAAGAGCAGGATCTTGGTAAAATTCCTCATAATGATTATTGAATTTATAAACATTAATGACTAATGTAAGATCAGCTGTTAGATCATTTAAAACATTATACCTCAGGTAATAACAATATATAAGTATAATGATAAGTACAAAGACAAGAAAAATTAGAAAGAAAAGAGTTTAGAGATTAAGAAGAAGTCAGTACCTCTGGGAGATACAAGCATTTCTATTACTAGAAAAGAAAAGACTATAAAGTAGGAAAAATATCCAGGTTACACTACAACCTAAATGAAATGTCTTATTAGACTCTTAACTTTTTTGCTCTGTGTCAGAACTGTCGGATGATTTAATTTGTATGGCAAAATCTTCCAATTTGGAAGATATTGAGTAACAGATATGTCACTGCTTATCAAAATTATAGCTTCCATTGGAAGTTAAAATAGAAACTGCCTTGCAGATTGGTTTGGTCTCAATATAACTATCATTCATTTGGTGACCTTGAGAAAATTGCTTTATCTCTCTGTGAAGAAAGAAATTTCTTTACTTGTACAATTACAATATGAGAGTAAGTCAACATTTCCCCATCTTCCTCAAAATGATAGTTTTAGCAAAGTGCTCAATCTGCTAGAATTGAATACCCATATGCCAAAAAAAAGGATTTAGACACACAAATTACATCTTTCAAAAACATTAACTAAAATGGATCATTGACATAAATGTAACATAATGTGATAAAACTGCTACAAGTTAACATAAGAGAAAATCTATGTGACTTTGGTTTGACAATGACTTTTTAAATAAAAGACCAAAAGCAAAGCATGATTCATGAAAAAGAAACTTCATAAGTTAGATTTTCTTAAAATTTAAAACTTCTGCCCTGTGAAACACACTGCTCTGGGAGAAGGGGGAAAAAAAGAATAAAATATTTTCATGGAGAAAACATTTATAAATCACATCTATTTATTATCCAAAATATAAAAATATATAAATAATTCTTAAAACTCAACAATAAGAAAATAAATACAGCAACTGAAAAATGGAAAAAAGATTGTACTAAATAAGATACAGATGGTTAAAAAAAAACTTATGAAAAGATGTTCAACATCACATGTTATTAGGAAATTACAAATGAACATAACAATGAGACACTGTTACTCACCAACTAAGAAGGACAAAAATCCAAAGCATTGACAACACCAAATGCTGGGAGGATCTGGAGCATCAGAAATTCTCATTCACTGTTGGTGGTAATGCAAAATGGTACAGCCACTTGGGAAGACAGTTTGGCAGTGTCTTAAAAACCTAAACATATTTTTACCATATTATTCAATAATTGCTCTTCTAGGTATTTAGCCAAAGAATTTAAAACTTAGTCCACACAAAAACCTGCACGTAATGTTAATTTCCAAAATTTGAATACAACAAAGATAGTTGTCAATGCTTGAATGGATCAACTGTGGTACATCCATAAAAGTAATACTCAAGCCATGAAAGACATTAATGAACTTAAAATGTGTATCACTAAGTGAGAGAAGCCAGTTTAAAAAGGCTATATACTGGGACCAGCAGTTAGCATAATGCCTATGTCTCTGGACTCCCATGTAGTCGACTGCGGTTCAAGTCCCGGACCCGGTGGCTTAAACTCACGCTGGGTGCATGTGTGTGCGTGCCCAAGATCCCAAGAGGAGAATGGAGGAGAAGGGATTGCGGCGTGGCCATTCCCCCTGGGGGGTGTGATTTCTTGCTTTCTGTCTCTCTGTCTCTCTCTGTCTTTCTGGTGAGCACATGCAAAAACCTCTCCAAAAAAAGAAAAAAAAAGATCATACTATATACTGTATGATCTCAAATATATGACATTCTGGAAAAGGCAAAAAATAGAAACAGTTAAAAGATCAGTGTTGCAAAGGGTTTGGGTAGAAGGAGGGAGGAATGAAGAGAAAGCACAAGAAATTTTAGGGTAGTAAAATTCTTCTGTATAATACTATAATGGTAGATATATATCATTATATATTTGTCAATATCCATAATGTATTAGGTTGTTTGGAAAAAGTCATGTTTTGTTGTTGTTGTTGTTATTTTTCTATGCAAAAATGTGTCATGACTTTTCTGATGACCCAATACAACCCAAAGAGTAAACCCTAATGTAAACGATGCACTTTTAGTTAATAATAGTGTATTAATCTTGGCTCATCAATTTAAGAACTTAATTGATGTAACAAACATACCAAATAAAGATTAAATGTTTATAGGGGAAACTGGATGGGGAGGGTGTAGTGGAATGTTAAGAAGGTATATGGGAACTCTCTATAAATCTAAAACTGCACACACACAAACACATACACACACACAAGTAAGTTTTTTTTATTTTAAAGATGCTCAATGTAAAAAGAGTCTTATGGCCAAGTTATTTCTGGAGATGCTTTATATCATTTTAGATCCTCTTTGTGATCCATATTGAATATTGGGTAAGAAAGTCTGGGAAATCCTCCAGTAAAGACTAAGCATAACACTGTCTTTCCTAGCATGTGTCTTAAAAACCTAAACATATTTTTACCATATTATTCAATAATTGCTCTTCTAGGTATTTAGCCAAAGAATTTAAAACTTAGTCCACACAAAAACCTGCACGTAATGTTAATTTCCAAAATTTGAATACAACAAAGATAGTTGTCAATGCTTGAATGGATCAACTGTGGTACATCCATAAAAGTAATACTCAAGCCATGAAAGACATTAATGAACTTAAAATGTGTATCACTAAGTGAGAGAAGCCAGTTTAAAAAGGCTATATACTGGGACCAGCAGTTAGCATAATGCCTATGTCTCTGGACTCCCATGTAGTCGACTGCGGTTCAAGTCCCGGACCCGGTGGCTTAAACTCACGCTGGGTGCATGTGTGTGCGTGCCCAAGATCCCAAGAGGAGAATGGAGGAGAAGGGATTGCGGCGTGGCCATTCCCCCTGGGGGGTGTGATTTCTTGCTTTCTGTCTCTCTGTCTCTCTCTGTCTTTCTGGTGAGCACATGCAAAAACCTCTCCAAAAAAAGAAAAAAAAAGATCATACTATATACTGTATGATCTCAAATATATGACATTCTGGAAAAGGCAAAAAATAGAAACAGTTAAAAGATCAGTGTTGCAAAGGGTTTGGGTAGAAGGAGGGAGGAATGAAGAGAAAGCACAAGAAATTTTAGGGTAGTAAAATTCTTCTGTATAATACTATAATGGTAGATATATATCATTATATATTTGTCAATATCCATAATGTATTAGGTTGTTTGGAAAAAGTCATGTTTTGTTGTTGTTGTTGTTATTTTTCTATGCAAAAATGTGTCATGACTTTTCTGATGACCCAATACAACCCAAAGAGTAAACCCTAATGTAAACGATGCACTTTTAGTTAATAATAGTGTATTAATCTTGGCTCATCAATTTAAGAACTTAATTGATGTAACAAACATACCAAATAAAGATTAAATGTTTATAGGGGAAACTGGATGGGGAGGGTGTAGTGGAATGTTAAGAAGGTATATGGGAACTCTCTATAAATCTAAAACTGCACACACACAAACACATACACACACACAAGTAAGTTTTTTTTATTTTAAAGATGCTCAATGTAAAAAGAGTCTTATGGCCAAGTTATTTCTGGAGATGCTTTATATCATTTTAGATCCTCTTTGTGATCCATATTGAATATTGGGTAAGAAAGTCTGGGAAATCCTCCAGTAAAGACTAAGCATAACACTGTCTTTCCTAGCATTTCCTAAACTTACTTGGTCATGAACATTTTTCCCCCAAGGAACATATATTAACATCCTGAGGAACTAGTGTTTCATGGAGCATTTGGGGAGGTTTAGTGACTTAGATGACCATTAAGATTTCCTCTAGGCCCAGCCTCTGTAGTGTGTGCTGGCTGATGCTGCTACCTGAGGCCACATGGGAGGTCCAGGTTCCATTCCTGGCTTACCACAAGCCAGGTACAGTAGTGTGTGCTGGTAGTCCCAGCTACTACAGGCGGATTGCCATGCGATGAAGTCCTTTGTAAAACAAAACAAAACAAAACAAACAAACCAACAAACCCTTCCAAATTAGAAGAGTTGATTTTGCCTGTACTATGAACTTTAATAGAAACAAGACATTCCCATGGGACCAGCAGATGGCATAATGATTATGTCGCTGGACTCCCATGTAGTCATACATGGTTCAAGTCCTGACCTGGTGGCTTAAACCTTATGCGGGGTGCATGTAGGTGCGTGCCCAAAATCCTGAGAGGAGAATGGAGGAGAAGGGATTGCAGAGTGGTCATCCCCCAAGAGGGCTGATTTCTCACTTTCTGTCTTTCTATGTCTCTCTCTGCAAAAATCTCTTTCTCTCTCAAGAAAAGAAAAGAAAAAAGAAAAGAAGAGAAAAGAAAAGAGAAAAGGAAAGAAATAAGACATTCTTGGAGGATTCTATAAAATCAAACTTCTGAACCTGTAAAGTGGAAGCCAGACTATGGACTCCAGTGTCTTTAGAACAGAATGTTGCTACCTTGTGAGCCCTACTTGTTCAGCAAGCACCAGTTGGTGCCTGGTGCCTGGTTTTACCATCTCTAGTAGCAGTAAATTCATTTCTTTGTAAATGTCCTTAAGGTAACTGGTCAGTACCATGGCCTGACATTTAAGGGAGTTAGATTCCACATGGCTGACCATGCAGTGTAAATCCTGCTTGAAAAACTAAAACAAAAACACATTGGGCACATGTGCATGCATGCCCCAAATGCTAACAAGGTGAAGAAATGGAGAAGGGATATAGTGTGACCACTCCTAATTTGGGGCTGCTTTCTCCCTCTCCCTCTCTTTCTGCCTCTCAGTTTCTCTCTGGCAAACACACAGGCCCACTGGTAAAACAAACGTAAAAAATGAAACTGTAAGAAAGAAAGAAAGAGAAAAGAGGATTCACACTGGGGATGTGTTGGAGGGTAGTTGTATTTTATTGGGTTGTTGGAAAAGTCATGACATATTTTTCTGTTTTTCTATACAAAATGTATCATGATTTTTCTCTTTTTTTCTTTTCTGGAGAGATTTTCGCTATAGGGTGCATGCGCTTGCCATACAGACGGAGAGAGACAGAGAGACAGAAAGCGAGAAATCACCCCCCGGGGGGATGGTCACGCCGCAACCCCTTCTCCTCCATTCTCCTCTCGGCATCTTGGCCACGCACGCACACGCGCCTGGTATGAGTTTTAAGCCACCAGGTCCGGGACGCGAACCGTGGTCGACTACGTGTGAGTCCAGCGACATAGCCATTACGCTAACTGCTGGTTCCCAAAAATGTATCATGATTTTTCTGATAATCCAATAAATAGAGTAGCAGTTGATAAGATGATATTTTAACAAAGACCTGATGGAGACAAGAGGGCAGCTGGCTGACAGAGACTTAAGATATTGGTGTAACAAGGAAGGTGAGCCACATGGGCTGCTGGGGATAAGGGGGTATAATGCAGGAACACAAGCACATGACGGCCGTTGGGAGGGCTTTTTCTTTTACCTTATGGAAATAGCCATTGAAAGTATTCGAGCAAGAGTTATTAGCTTAAGTGTAAAATATTGTGCTAAGAATAAACTTAGGTAGTTTAGACTATGATTTTAGTTGTGCATTCACCACATCTCATTCGGTTAAGGTTAGGTCAAATTTAAGAAGATCAAAATCATGGCAAAACTTTATTATGCCAAGATGGTCTGCTGAGAAGAACAGGCTATGAATAAAGGCTAGAATTAATACAATGTCGGGTGTAGGACCTTAGGGACAGTATAGTAATTAGAAAAGGACAGTGTGGACTCTGATTTAGGAATCTCAATCTTCAATCTCAGCCTTACTCCTGAGTTTGTTTTCTTGGGTATACATCTCTCTTTTCTCTATCTTGCAGAAAGGTATCAACTTAAGAAATGAAATTTGCCCTAAAAGATTCCATTCTAATTTTTAAAAAATAAATGTATTATTTATTTTTGGTGCATGGTGCAGTGTGGTTTTTCACAACATGCATACAGTATGTAAATTATACATAAAGCTTTAAATGCCAATATAAGTGGCAAAAAAAAGAAAAGAAAAAATATTTCAGGTCTAATTCATACTTTCAGAGCATATGCTGTTAATTAAATGAAAGCTTTTTTTTTTTTTTAGGTTATTTTCCATAGGTTGTGCGCATGTGTGGGAGAGATACAGAGAGAGATAGTGAGATGGAAAGTGAGAAATCACCCCCCAGGGGGGATGGCCACAGTGCATCCCTTCTCTATTCTCCTGGAAGTATAGGTATGCACACACACATTCCTGGCTTGATCTTTAGGCTACCACATGTCCAGGACTAGAACTGTGGTTGGCCATGGGGAAGTACAGTGCCTTTACCACATCAACCTGCTGGTCCCATGAAAGTCTTCTAATACATGTAACTGATTCTTTTGTATTCAGTAGTTTTTGTTCTTTTTTGCCACACTAGTAAGAGTTACATTTTTAAAACACCAAGAGAAGATGAATAGAATAGCTTTCTAAGTAAATATGAGAATCTTCTTTTTTGTCCTCTTGTGATTAGACCAGTTCCCTTTCACCCAACCATAGAAACTACTGGAAAGTGAAACGAGAGATGTTCCCACTCTCAAATAATGAACTATACGTTGCTTGGATCCTGCATTCTCGCTTATCTAAACCATGAATCTCATTTATATTTATGAAATATAAATTAAAATACATTTACTGAGCAGTCTTTAACTTTAAAACATTATGTTACTCTCTGAGCTTAAGGAGCTCAAAAGCTAGCGGTCGTATCAGTTCCACTGGGAGGGAACTTTCTGGTAGGATTCTTGTTAAAAGCATTCTCTAATGTTTTCACTTATAGCCTGGCCTTCCAGAATAATGGAATATAACTGGGACGCTGACTACCTCTCCTTACTGCACTGGTATGATGAAGTAGGCTGCACAAAGTAATAGAAACCTCACATCTTCACACACGCTACAGCTGGAGTCATCTTTTACTCTTGGTGACTTTCTTTGCTCATTCTGATCTTGTAAAATCACTACAGGAACTCAAATTTGCAAGAGTGTCATATATTTAAAGATTTATTAATAAGCCCAGGACATACAAATCCATATTTAAATACTCAGTCAATAACTGATCATTCAGATTATCAAAAGATTCATAATAAATTACTTAAAGAAGAATATCCTTGTATGCATTTCAAAATATGATACAATACATTAAATATTCACAATTGACCTACTTCTCTTTAGGGATATGAGAATAACACAGAGGGAGGTATAGCTGTACCGGGGACTGTAGTATTAACTCTTACTAGTTCTGTGAAGTGAAAAGATAACAGCATTGGAACTGGGGAATTCTATGAAGATAATATATTCCACAGTAGTCAGTTCAGTGTATCAAAGAGAGGGAGGAAAGGAGAAATTCATCCTGTCCTTCTTCAAGGGCATGCTAAGGAGATGGAAAAGGACCTGTACTTTTCCATTTCCTCCTATCAAAAGGACAACTTTTAGATGATCCTGTATTTTTAAATGCCTTTTCTATTTTCTGTGATTGTGTTTATTTTTGTGTGTAAATGTTATCTATATTACTATATCTGCAGTTCTCTCTCTCTCTCTCATGTATATATATATATATATATATACACACACACACACACATGTACTTGTGATACATATTACTGTCTAACATATAATTCTATCCATATCTCTATATTATTTATCTACCTATCTATCTTCCACCCACCTACTTACTATGTATATATACAACATAGGAACTCTGTTCAAATAACTGTTTTATGCAAAAACCTCTTCATTTCTAATTCTAGTCTGCTCTGGAATCTCATGTTGTAATGCATTAAAAATCTCTTGAAAAGTGAAAGATCATTATGGGTCTTTCTCACTTTTTCATCCATGATATTTCAGGGCACTTGGATAAATCAAATTGCAAAACTGCAATGTGAGAGACAGTGGGGAATCACACACACACACACACACGCACACACACACGCACACACACACGCACACACACACACGCACACACACACACACGCTTGCCTTCTTACACTTCATAAGTTACTGAGGAGACAAAAACTAGACATGTGATCCAATCATTTAACAGGGCTCGATACACATGACTCAGTTTCTACCTGTAGGAAGCAGTGGACGTGGGGCATGGCAATGAGTATGTGATTAGGGTCTTGGTATACCTTTTATATGATAACTGAGCAGCAACAACCTCAAATCAATGTAATCACAAGTGCCAAGAAGTAGACACTTCCCTCTCTTTCATATGTTTTTGACCTGATTTTGAGGGAAATAACCCTACCTAGCTCTTCTTCTGAGAGATTGGCAGCAGGCCCAGGTCTCTGGGGGCAGGCACAGTGCCCTCCAGGTGTCTGTCTCTTCAGTCCCCTTGGCTCCAGGTCACTGACAGCCAGCTCAGGGTACTGCTGAGTGTGTTCTTCCCTACAGATTTCCAGCTCTACTGCTGGGATACCCGAGGGGTAGGAGGCCCCGTGATGTCCACAATATATCAATTTAATATATCCAATGTAAGCTATACATTACCTTGACCAAGTTATGGGAGAGAAACAGTGACAAAAATTTAAACCAAGAGAGCATCTTATTTCAAAGGCAGCAGGCTTCACAGTCTCTCAGGCCTCCACAGAGGGTACTGCTCCATGGGCCCCATGGGGGATATAAGTGAAAAAACCCTGCAAGGCTTCCCTGCAAGAATCCTACCAGCCACCTGAGCAGGCAACCCTTCAGGTCCCCAGGCACTTTATGGGCCTGGAGCCATCTTCTTGCAGTGGTGATTTAGTGCTCTGAAGAATGTTTGGAGGCGATTACATGGTCTTGGTTCAGGATGAAGCTTACAACTCTGGAAAGCCTGACTTGTTATTTTCTGGTAGTGTTTGCATCCTAAGGCATCAACCTGGGTCAGAAATATTATTTGTTCTGTGGTGACAGATGCAGAGCAAAGGACTAGCCTGCTTTCCATGACAGGACCACTGTGTCAGGGCTATGAAGTGACCGCAGGTACTTTGACTTGCACTGTAGTTTTCCTTTGGGTCCTCTCTGGTGCAGTTTTGCTCTATTCAGATGAAATGATTAAAATGATTAAATGATAGGGAAAAAAACTAACAACTTTTGCATCAGATCTGGGCTCAAATCTCTGCTCTGCTATGTAGCAACGGGGTGAAACTAACAAGTCACCTAGGCACTGAGCCTCAGTTTACTCATCTGTAAAATGGAGATTAACATATTATTTGTTTCATGAGATTATTGTGAGGATGAATATATTATATCATGTATCTAAGTTGTTTTTTATAGTGGTTGGAATGAGAGTATAAGAAATGTTAGTATTGACATATCTGTATCCAAAGTTATTTTCTGGTCGTTGGATTAGAGGTGACTGTGTTCCTGCTATCTTCCTCAGTAGCTACGGTGGAATGCATTCCACCTGGCACAGAATCTCAGCCTGGAAGGGGGTGCCATAGGTAAGATTCGGAAATGTGGAATTGACTGAGTGGAGTCTGTGTGGCTTTGGACAGTGAGGTCTCAGTCTCAGATATTTTAGGCTGCAAATTTGGTGACCTTCATATGGTGGCCAAACATTTGGTCACATTGTCACCTGCTGGTCTTTGGAATATAGTCCATGTGTCATGGCAGCCATGATATCAGGATAAGTAGAAAAATTCAGAACCTTGGCATATGATTGTAGATTTCTTTTTGAGATATCTGTATTCAGACTAGAGTTAGCCAGTCTGCAAGTAGAAATGAGAGATGAATTTTACACCTAGGAATTGCATTCTAAATTGACTAGGAATTCTATATTTTGGACAGTGTAGAATATTAAATAGAAATTTATACCAAAATGAGCAAGCAAGGAGAATGACAGCAAGCCCACAGCTTTAGTATATTGGCACCTTAGGACTTTATCATGCAGTTTCTTCAGAATTCTTCAGACAAATGCAAATTCGCATTATACTTGATATTGCCCCAGCATTATTTGAATGATCTCCTGGTATTGGCCATTAAGCAATGGAATGGAGGAGTCAGGAAAGCCCAGAGAACAGTAGGTCAGGGAAAAAATCTTCAGGGTAAATACCAAGTCTAGATAAAATCTTTGCCTGAGGTTATTCATGCATAGAATTGGTTGACAAGAGAAATTATTCTAAGATTGGAAATTCTGTAAATTTTGAGATAATTCTATTGCCAAAAACTAATAGGAGTCTGTAATTATTAGATATCTAAAGCCATGTCTTACCCAAAATTCAGAAAGTGGGAAAAATGTCCCTGGTAGCAGAGGGAATTGCCCTTTCACTGTACCTACTTCATGGGTGGGATGGGAGACGACAAAGACGACTCTTCTAGGGGACGGGGCTGGAGGATGCAAAATGTGCGAGGATGGTGCCTAATGAGAGCAGTCCTGAGCTGTCCTGCCCAGCGATGTTTGATGGTTACTCTGGCACCATCTATGCTCTGTGCCTTCTGCTGACTTCCTTTCTGGAAGGAGTTAATGTGCTGGTTCTGCTTCTTTTTCAATCATTAAATATTGAGTATGCTAGAGAAAGAGAACTTGTCTTTCAGTGTACCCAACATAGCCTGTGTGAAGTCTCATCTAGATCTAATGGAAGGGCTGCCCCCCCAGAAACCATGAAGAGCTGCATGAAGTCACTAAATTAGGTTTTGGGGTCATCACCTTTAGGGAGAGGTGCTGCATATGTCCTATCTTGGAAAGAAAGGTGTGTGTGAATGCTGGGCAGCTTCAAGTGTCAATTGTGGCAGACCTAGCTAACTGGATACCTCATACCCATGCTCCTTCTCTTGTTCACTACAGGAGCTCTAACTTTATCTAAAGAGGCATTATTTGAGCCCATCTGCCAATTATCTTCCCAGACTTCCTCACAGCTAGTAATGGCGTAGAAGTCACTATGACCAATGAGGTATAAGCAGAAATCTTTTGATGGGGCCTTCAGAGCTTTGTTTTTCTGATTTAAAAAAAAAGTATAGAGTCACCTGGCATTTGATATTTGCCCTTTATCTTTCCTCTCTCCTCTCTCTTTCTCTCTTTCTTTTTTTTTTTTTTGGCTAGAATTAAGACTCAGTGCCTGGAGGTAAAGAGTCATCTGGAGAATGTGAGGACAGAGCCACACGCTAAGGATGAAGGAGCAGAGAGCTAGAAGGAACTTGGTTCCAGATGACTTCCTTGAGCAATTGCATCAGTTCTGGACTGTCTGTCAACATCCAGATTCCTTTTTATGTTAACACAAACAAACTAAGAGAACAACAACAACAAATCTTACTTGTTTAGTCCCTTGAAGTTGAGCTTTTGTGTAAATACATGTTTATAGTCAAATTTTAATAAATTATGGCTTGGTTGCCAAGAGAAATTGGAGGCCAATGAAAAGAAACGAAGGTCAAACATTCTTAGTTTGGGGAAGGAGGGAGAAGTAGTAACAGAATGGATGGAAATGGTGGCGGGGTGGTGCAGGAGGCATTGAGAGCTTTAGATGGTGGAGGTGATGGTGCCTGGGCATGTTGAAGGTGCAGAAGAGTGTAATGGCATCTGGGGCCAAATGGCAGTTGAAAGGCAGAAACCATGGTCAAAAGTCAAGGAGGTAGCAGTAATGCTCTCTCTGCAAAAGATCCCATGTCCAGTAAGTTACACTGTACCTCGGCTCAGGTAGCAAGCATCATTTAATGCAGGCGGGCCAATGAGGCGTCGACAAAAACTATGCATAGGTGGGAGTCAACAGGATAATTCCCTCATCTTTTGGACAGCCTAGGTAGAGGCATATCTGGGATGATATGCAGCTGGTCATACCACCAGTCTCCTGCTCTTCTTTTCTTTTTCTTTCTTTTTATTTTCTTTTCCCTTTGGGAGGTTTTTGCTATAGGGCAGCGTGCGCTCACTGGAGAGACAGAGAGACAGAAACCTGTTCTTCTATCTTTTAATAGAGAAAGTATGAGAATAGTTATTCAGGGAATGAAATGGCCGGGGCTTAGGCTAGGTCCCAGTCGCTCAGTGACGTTGCCTGAGCATGCCAGCTTCTTGGCTTTGGTAAAGCACAGAGAAGCTGGGCTCAGTAAGTCGGAGTAGCCACCATTCAGACCTCCCAAATCACCTACGGTTATACCTGTTAGACTCTCTACTGCCTGATAAGACATTTATTCTCTTTTCATATATTGTCTATTTGCATTTTTGACTGATATGCAATATTAGGAATAGTCTCTTTGTTTAATGAAGATATAACTGAATTCTAGAAAAGAAAAGCAACACTGCCTTGGTTCCCTGTGTAAATACCTGAATCATTACATTGGTCTCTGTAAAGGTGCTTAATTTCTATTCTTACATTTCAAGAAATTACAGAAGCAGCAGCCCTCTCAGACATAACAGTCTTCAAGCCCCAAGTGGACCTAAATTTGGAATCTCTGAAATTGAAGGCACTGATAATGGATTTGTTCAAATCAAGCAGAATGAAATCCTCTCTCCTGGCATGAATAAAAATGATTGCAACCTTTACTTTAAGAGGCATGTGCTAGATTTTGTAATTCTCCATCCTCTTTTAATCTATTGAGAAAGAAAACAAGAAATGGTGTAAGAAAATGGAAAAATCTGCATATCGCTGTTATAGTACAATCACCCTTTTGCTTTGGTGTTAGCCATGGATCTCCAGAGAAACAGAACCAATAGGCTATAGATAAATAGCTATGTCATACAGATATATTATAAATGCATATGTGTATATACACATGCATACACACGCACACATAGAAAGAGAGATTTGTTATAAGGAATTGTCTCAAGATTAATCTGTAGTCTCAGGAGAGCTGATAGTATATAGATAGGCTATATACTATATATAGATAGACTATATACCATATATAGATAGACTATATACTATATATAGATAGACTATATACTATATATAGATAGACTATGTACCATATATAGATAGACTATATACTATGCATAGATAGACTAAATACTATCAGCTGTCTATAGTCTATAACCCATCAGGCTTGAAACCCAGGCAAAGCTGATATTTCAGTTCATGATTAAGGGCAGGAGTGATCTGATGTCCTAGCTTGAAAGCAGTCAGGCAGAAGGAATTTCTCCATCAACTTTTTTTTGTTCTGTTCAGTCCTTTACCTAAATGGATCAGGCCTGTCCCCGTCAGGGAGGTCAATCTGCTACTCGGTCCAGTGACTTAAATGTTAATCATCAGAAACATCCTCACAAACACTCCCAGAATAATGTTTGAACAAATGTCTGGTCACTTAATAGCCCACTGAAGTTCATGCATAAAACAAATCCTCGTAGTTTAACAGAGATTAAAAGGTAGACGATGGCCCAGCCATACTGGCATGGGTGTTAGGGAGCCACTGCATAATGAGGGAGTCCTGTGGGAGGCTCAGGTTCAGAACTTGGGTCTATCTAAATTCATTGGGTGCATATACAAGTGCCATGATTCTGGCTGGGAGACTGGAAGAATTGCTGTGTGGCAAGACTTGTTTGAGGGTACCTATTTGTCTATCACCTGACCTTGTTTCTCTCTCTCTTGACAAATAAATAAAATATAATTTTCAAGGAAAAGGTAGAAGGGCCAACAGATGGCATAGCGGTTATGTCGCTGGACTCCCACTTGGCTGACTGCTGTTTGAATCCTGAATGTGGTGGCTTGAAACTCAGGCCGGGTGCATGTGCAGGCATACCCAAAATCCCAGGAGGAGAATGGGGAAGGAACTGTGGGCTGGCCATCACCCCTGGGGAGTGATTTCTCACTTTCCTTCTACTGTCTCTGTTCTTATAGTCTAATCAATGAGGAATGAGAGGACTTCCAGACATAACCAAATTACAGAAGTTCTTTATTAATTAGGCCAGCAACTACAGGAAGACTCACATCTCTGAAAAACTCCACAGTCCGCGGGGACCAGCAGGTGGCATGGTGGTTAAAGCGCTGGACAGTCCCACATGGCTGACCATGGTTCGAGTGCCAGACTTGGTGGCTTGCTTTCTTGCTTCCTCTCTCTCTCTCACTCTGTCTCTCTCTGTCAAATTAAAAATAAATGAATGAATAAATAAAATTTAATAAAAAACAAAAAAACTCCACAGCCCTGAGTGTAGGGAGAAGAGGGCTTATAAAGGCAATCACATTTGGGTTGATGTGGTGGGAGTTGTGACTGTTGAGGGGAAGGTGACAAGGGGAAGCAGTGACCTTGCACAAGCACTGTTACCTGGGGCATCTTTAGGGCTGGGGACTTCCTAGTCCTTATACAAGTGCAATGGAATCTTAGTTGTCTTCATGGCTCAGGGCAAGGGGTCTAGTGACTGATTATTACATCCCTCAGGAACATCTTAAGGTAGGGAGTTTCGGTTATTTAGCAAAGATAGTAGGAATGTTAATCACTCTATTTACTCCTGGCAAAAGGAGAAAGCAAGTTTCCAATATAGAGAGGAGTTCAAAATGGAGGTGTTTTTGCTTCACTGTCTGTCTTTCCGGCAAGTATACACTCCCTAAGGCGAACACCTCGTTTAAAAAAAAAAAAAGAAGAAGAGAGAGATATTTTTACAGTCTAGATCCAGCTCAGAGTCCAATGTTTATTTATTTTTTTATTATATGCTGTTAAACCAATAAACCAGAAACATATTTGTGGTTACAAAATAATAATAAAATATAGTAATAATGGTACTGCATTTTGTTTTTATTGTTGTAGGAAAGGTGGCCTTGCTCTAGGGAAACCACCATAGCATCTCTGTAAGGAACTATTGAGGAGGTCTTGGTTATGCTTGTGGTAGAGGGATTGGGAGGCAGAGACCAGTTCCCGATTCAGATTGCTAAGAAGGTAGGTCACTTCAGAGATTGAACATCTTCATAATTTTTACCTAGGAGATGGGGACATTAAAGTGGGTTTAAAGGTATAACTCTTAGAGAAGCAGAATTTACTCCGAGACAGGTGATGCTAGTCAGAAGTGGGCAATGCTTAGTTATGTGGGGGTCATAGTAGCCTTTTCTACGTCTTTCTCTGAATATGGTTATGAAGTGACCTTATGGTTTTGAACATTACTTGTGATTTTTTGGGGAGCATTGTGGTTTGGTTGTCAGTATGGCCATTTTCACTTTCTCATCAGCATTTCAAAATGAAAAGATTTTTGCCTGAAATCCACGTTTGTCTTATTTTGAAAAAAATCTAAATACTGGGTAATGCTGGGCTTTTATTATCGACTGTCTCATCTTAAGTTTGACATGTCTTCACCTATTTTTTATTTTAATAGAGGGCCGTTTTTGACAGTATCTTCCCGTCCTCTGTAGACATGCATTTTCAACCTGAGGTCTGGATGATTCGCTAAGCAGAGATTAGCAATGGCCTAGGTTTTTCCAATTATTAAAATTGTTCAGTTCTCAACATTTCTTATTTATTTATTTTGGGAGAGGTTTTTGCTATAGGGCACATGTGCTAGCCAGAAAGACAGAGAGAAACAGAGAGACAAAAAACGAGAAATCACCCCCCAAGGGGGACGTCCATGCTGCAATCTCTCCTCCTTCGTTCTCTTCTTGGGATCTTTGGCACTCGCGCACACCTGCTCAGTGTGAGTGTAAGCCTCTGGGCCCAGGACTCCAACTGCAGTCGACTACATGGGAGTCCAGCAACAACTGCTGGTCTCTCTCAACATTTCTTCACAGTTATTGAAATGAAAGAATTTACTTTCACTTAACTAAATCACTGTATCTCACATTTTGGTCTATCTTACTTTTGGGGAAATAAAAATAAAAACTGCCAAGCATCACGTATCCATTCAATTTCAGTTGCTTTGTCAGTCTTTAAGTGGCTTAGCTGATTTATGTTAGATTTAAAAGTTAGTAAGCTAGAATATTCCATCTCTTATTCTCACTAAACCACATAGGATGTCTATAACTTGTCTATGAGTAGAACTCTATAGGTAAGAGACAGAATAATCTCACTCAAGTTGGCCTGAACAAAAAGAATTTATTGACTCACATAACTGGAAAACCAAGGGAAAGATTTATCTGTATGGCTTGATCCACTCACATAAATAGAGCTATCCCTGGATGACTTTTTCATTTCTTATCTGGTTTCCTTCATATTGGTTTCAATCTCAAATTCTGCATGGCTTACAGAATCTACATCTTCACATGCTTAAAAACAGTGGAAAGGAGAACTTTTCTTCTCCCAAGAAGATAAATACTACTGGTCCAAGCGAATAATTTTGTAAGGAATAGAATATAATGATTGCCTCAGTATTACTGCATATCTGATTCTGGAACTAGAGTTGCTCATTCCCACACACTGACATGGAGTGGATCTCAAAACAAAAGTTGGAGGCCTAGTGAGAGAGAAAAGGAGAATGGGAAGCAGTTCCCAACAATGAATTTGGAAGTATTGCACAATAAACATCTACTGTGACTCAGTAGGGCCACTACCTGTGCAGTCTGATTTTTACCTTGGTAGGTTCAGAAACAGTGCTTGCAGAGGGCATCGGGTGGTGTGTTTTAAATCCACATAACCTTATTGAAATCTGATTGTGTAGTTACCTCCAGGTTCCTAGGAAGTGGACTCTGAGGTGGAGATTTGTGTGCAAGTTTATTAGAGTTTTCTCAGCACATTTGTGGAAGAGTAAATAAGGTAGGAATGGGGAAAAGATAAAACTTGAATGCAATGGAGTCACCTAAAAAAAAGAGCTTCAGCCTATGCTAGAGGGAACTCTTGAGCAGGGATGCCCTTTAATCTGTGGGGGATCAAGCCTTTATATTTGCCTCTTGGCTGTAGGCTGCTCCAGAAAAGGGACATGACTCTGTTCGGGGCAGGGACTCTGTTCGGATGAAAGTAAATCCTGAAGAGTGACTCAACTGGATGCTGCCACCTACTAAGCTTTCCAGCAGCTGGGGGAATGACTACTTCAGTCTTGAGGGTCAGGGGTAGGTCTTGGTAGCATGTTAGAACATCCAGTACAGCAACACGACTCTATCTCAGGTATATAAATGGTAAGGGAGAAAGAAAACATAAGTTCCTCAGAGCATCCTATTCAAAGAAAGTTTTTCTTGAGAAATACATATGTGTGTGTGTGTGTGTGTGTGTGTGTGTGTGTGTGTATGATCGTAATGTTACTTGGTAAACAAAGCAGTAAAATAATAAGGCAAAGTAGAACCACGTAGAGGAACTGTGTCCCTGTGGTCTCAGATGTGTTTGCGTCCAACACAGACACATGCCTGCTGATGAAGCAGCTCATGTCTTGTGGAGGTGTGTCAGACCATCTCCCTCCTGTAGCAGGTCTGGGATTACACATGTACAGACTCTCGCCTTCAACTCACTTTGTCTAGTAATTCTAGAATCACCCCAGACAATTACTTTACAAAACATTCTCTGACCACTTCCTATACGTTCCAAGAAAGAGTAAGCTCATTTTCAACTGCATATACTAATGGAATGCTTCCAGGGCTCCTCACACAGCCTTTAGAAGCATCCTTTTTCACTAACAACACTGACAGGCAAAGTCTCATCTGGCATAGTCAGTTCATACCTTTATCTATATATTACTTTTATTCCAGCCAAAGAGTAATCCTGACCCTGTCCTCCCAGTTATGTGATCTTGGTCAAATGTTTAACCTGTCAGTTTCTCAATTTCTTATCTGTACAATAAAGTGTTGTGGGAGACCATACTTTAAGGTACTGTCTAGCATTCAGGATCCTAATGTGCTAGGATTGCTTTTTATCTCATTTGTTTATGATACAAATAAAACAAATCTAGTGATCCTTATAAGGTATTTAAATGACTGCTTTAATATCTTATAAGCCGAGGGTCTGGGAAGAAGATTGTACAGTAGCATTCAATCTCTGGTAAACCTGTTCATATCAATCATGATGTACAAACACGTGATTCCAGCAGAATAGTGGAATTGGATCAATTACCTACTTAGAGATTTCAGGTAGATAGACTGCTTATGCATTTTTCATAGAATCTGTGTGAATTCTACTCAAAAATAAATTCGATCTTGAAAACAGAGGCTATTTCCCAATATTAGCAATATATTACATACCTGTCATGACACAAGCAAAGCATTTTACAAGTCATTGAAATAGGCTATTGTTATGAATCAGAAAATCAAGTTCTAGTAGTTTTATACATATAGTTTCACTTAGCCCTTAAAACAATTTTAAATTTACAAAAAGGAAAACTAAAACTCAGTTAGAGTAAATGACTTTTCCAAGGTTCCATAAGCTATTAACTGGTACAGCTGGGATTCAAATCATGTTATTCTTATGCAGAAAATAAAGTTAGATTGTCAGGAAAGTCATGATGTATTTCTCTGTTTTTCTATGCAGAAATGTGTGACGACTTTCCCGACAACCTAATAGATATGCCAGGATCAGACCATGAAATTATTTGTTTCTGTTCCTAAATAAAGACAGAAGGGATTTGATTGTATATATTATTAGAATACATATTTTTATACCCATCGTATGATTGAAAATTTACCCTGTAACTTTTTTTGTAGGTGGTTTACAGTTTACTCTGTATACACACAAACCTTATATACATACATTACAAACATGGGTTAATGCTTGGGTGTCTCTTCTCTTTTTTGAAAGTAGACATTCTTTTTTTTAAAAAAAATTTATTCATCTTACCACTTCTATGCATACAGGAATAAACATACTAAAATCC
Organism: Tupaia belangeri chinensis; assembly: GCF_000334495.1. NCBI lineage: Eukaryota > Metazoa > Chordata > Mammalia > Scandentia > Tupaiidae > Tupaia > Tupaia belangeri. The sequence goes on along the minus strand of NW_006159534.1, from coordinate 8,665,697 downwards.
CCAGCAGTGTCTGCTACATATGAAACCCTGCTCAAGCAGTAGGAACATGAAGCAAATACAACAGATTCTCTTCTTTCAAAGAACTCATAGTTCCTGAAGCAGGGGATTCAGACAAACACTTTCTTGCAGTCTAATGGGATGAATGCCATTATAGTCATATGTCCACAGTGCCAAGAGATCCCAGCAATTAGGTCTACCTCTTCCTGAGGAGGGGCATGGGTAGGCAAGGAAGTACACACACATCGAGCACTTACCACTTCCATATGCTCTGCTGAGGGCTAAGGTACAATGGAAATAAGAAAGCCCTTATTAAAGAGCTTACCATCCTTCAAAGACAAAGTGGGATTTGTCAGATGGAAAGTTGTTAGTGACGTTTGTACCAATGGAGTCAGGATATGCCCTAAGATAAGGGAATATGATTTATTTACAAAACTCCAAGAATCTTAATTGCTTGGAAGTGGGACAAAACATGAAAAGGAAAATATAGGAAAAAGTAAACCCAAAAGGTTCTAAATGAGCAAATGGCCTATTATGAGATGAGTAGCATATGAAATATTGGGTCATCAGAAAAGTCATCAAGTATTTTTATATATTTTCTATGCAAAAATGTGTCATGACTTTTTTTTTTTTTTGAGAGGTTTTTGCTATAGGGCATGTATGCTCACCAGAAAGACAGAGAGAGACAGAGAGATAGAAAGCGAGAAATCATGCCCCAGGGGGGATGGCCATGCTACAATCTCTTCTCCATTCTCCTCTCAGGATCTTGGGCATGCATGCACATGCGCCCAGTGTGAGTTTAAGCCACTAGGTCCGGGACTCTAACCGCAGTTGACTACATGGGATTCTTTTTTTTTTTTTTTGGAGAGGTTTTTGCTACAGGGTGTGTGCGCTCGCCAGAAAGACAGAGAGACACAGACAGAAAGCGAGAAATCACTCCCACAGGTGGGATGGCCACTCCTCAATCCCTTCTCCTCTATTCTCCTCTCAGGATCTTGGGCACACATGCACATGTGCCCAGCGTGAATTTTTAAGTCACCAGGTCCGGGACGTGAACCGTGGTCAACTACATGGGAGTCCAGCAACATAGCCATTAAGCTAAGTGCTGGTCCCCGGGATTCCAGCGACATAGCCATTATGCCAACTGCTGGTCCCAAAATGTGTCATGACTTTTTTGACAACCCAGTGTTTTAACTAGAAAAGTATATAATAAAAATCTAATTTTATGAAAATTATTTGAGAGTCAGAGTAGAGATGGGTTAGAGAAAGCTGAGATAGGAAGAAGGAGAGTAATTGAAGACATTAGATATATTAACTTTGGAGCTGAGAGTTTAGAGTAAGGCGTGAGAAGTGGAGGGAAATTTCAAGAGGTATTCTAAAAGTAGAATTAGTGAGATTTTGTATCTAATATTGGAAGAATCTACAAAGGAATGCTATAAACTCTTCAGCTTTGGCTTTGGGTATCTGGGTCATTAGTGGTGCCATTAAATAAAGACGAGGGAATTAATTAAGATAAGGAACTTAATAAAAACAAGAGAAAAATGGGAGCAGCAGGGTAGGGTAAAGGGAGGAAAATAATTAGATCCATTTTGTGGTTACCAAATCTGAAGGGCTGGTCACATATTATAAGCCAGAAAGCAGTTGGATGTGTAGGTCTGGAACTTAGGAACCTGGAACTGAGATGTATAGATTTATAACACACCAACAAGAGACTGAAGATGGGAGGAGGTTGAAATTACACAGGGAGAGTGTTAAGAAATTTTAGAGAGAGGCCATGATGGGACTAAGGTATACCAACATTTTTAATGTAGCTGGGCAAAGTGAATGAATAGAAGAGAGTGACAGGTAAAAAGACTGCAGTTTGCACTGGGTGCATGTATGTGTATAACCAGAATCTTGAGAGGAGAATGGAGGAGAAGGGATGGCCATCCCTCCCGGGTAGTGATTTCTCACTTTCCCTCTCACTGTCCTTCTCTGTCGCTCTGCAGTGAGTGCACATGTCTTATGGCAAAAACCTTTTTTTTTAAAAAAAGTGTAATTTTAATTTTTTTTTTTTTCATGAGAGAGAGCGAGCAAGAGAGCAAGCAGCACTCCCAATAGGGTTTTGATACCATGTTTCCTGGCATATTCAGGGAGATCTCAGGATTTGAACTGGAACCTTCCTATGTGGGAGTGCCTTAGAGAGCTTCATGTTTTGGTACTGATCCACCATCTGGCTTCAAGCATGTAATGTTTTTAAAGACAAGAAAAGAAAAGATTTTTTAAGAGGTTTTTGCTACAGGACGTGTGAGCTCACCAGAGAGACAGAGAGATAGAAATTGAGAAATCACCCCCCAGAGGGGATGGCCATGCCACATTCCCTTCTCCTCTATTCTCCTCTCGGGATCTTGGGCACACACACACACACACACACACGCCTGACCTGAGTTTAAACCACTGGGTCTGGGACTCGAACTGCGGTCTACTACATGGGAGGCCAGCAACATAGCCATTACGCCAACTGCTGGTCCCATAGAGAAAGGATTTTAGAAAGGAACTATAGAGCATAATGCCAACTACTACAGAGAGGGGAAATAAAATAAAAATGAAAAATAGATTTTTAGATTTGACACTTTAGTGTCAAAAGAGTGATTGCAATAGTTTTGGACATGGACAAAGGGGTAAAGTTCAAAAGCCAAATGGGTTGAGGAGTGAATAGAAGATGAAAAAAGAATGAATGTTGATTAGTTTTTCTAGAAGCTTGGCTATAGAGAATAAAGGTGCTTATCTACAGACATTCTCAGTACAGACTTTTATCTATTTCCTCTTATTTTTTTTCTTTCCTTGTCTTTGTGCTTTATTGTTATTGATTTTATGCCAGATGGAGAGCTGAGTATGTTTATGTATAGATAGGTTAAAGCCCATGGTGGCAAGTTCCTAAGGGGTAGTAAAAGGACTCATAGAGCAAGAATAAAATGGAGACATACGATGAAATTTATAGGCTACCAAGACGGATAGTTCACTGGCTTCTGAACCTGGTTGTGTGTTTGATACAACTGGCGAACTTTAACAACATGCCAATGATAAGACCCTGTTCTATATCAGAGAAATCAGAAACTTAGTGAGTGGGGCCAAGGTGATGGTGTTTTTGAAAAGTTCCCCAGAAGACTTCACTGAACAGCCAGAACTCCTAAAGCAAATAAGACACATCTAATCTTGTCTGAAATGTTAACAAGTGAGGAGAATTTTTTTTTTAGAGAGACATCTTTGTTATGGGGCACATGTACTCGCCAGAGAGACAGAGACAGAGTGACAGAAAGAAATCATTACCCAGGGGGGATGGCCACGCTGCAATCCCTTTTCCTCTATTCTTCTCTTGGGATTTTGGGCATGCATACGTACATACCTGGTGTGAGTTTCAAGCTGCCACATGTGGGACTTGAACCAGAGTCAGCTATGTGATAGTCCAGTGATGTAATCATTACGCCACCTGCTGGTCCTGAAGAATATTTTTAAGGGGACCAGCAGTTGGCATAATGGCTATGTCGCTGGACTCCCTCGTAGTCGACCACGGTTCAAGTCTGGGACCAGGTGGCTTAAATCACGCCAGGTGCATGTGAGTGCATGCCCAAGATCCCGAGAGGAGAATGGAGGAGCAGGGATTGTGGCGTGGACATCCCTCCTGGGAAGTGATTTCTCGCTTTCTGTCTCTCTCTGTCTTTCTGGTGAGTGCATGTGCCCTATAGCAAAAAAATCCTCTCAAAAAAAAAAAAAAAAGAGTATTTTAAGTAGAATATCATAAAAGGGGTTTGAACCGATCCTCCCCAATCCTGGGCACCTGTCAGGACTTGATCTTCGTATTTTTTTCTGGCCTTACAGAAGTAAGGTATGGTGGCTTTGAAAAGGGTCTAAAGCACACAACAGTAATAACCAAAAAGGTCAAAATGTTAGTCCTCTAGGACCTGGGTTTCAAGGAATTGAATTAATTTGGCCAGAAGAGAAGGCTGAAGAGGCACTTAATTACTGTTATTGAGGAATGATCAGATTTTGTTTGAGAAAGGCAAAACATCTGTTCACTCTATTCATATTCACAGAGGCCAGGACAAAGGGGAAATAACTTATAATTTAGTAAGATACTAATTAAGTGCTAAGAAAAACTCTGGTCATATATATGGGTTTTGTAGTGAAGGGAATATGTCTGAAGAGGATATTTTCCTTAGAAAATGCAGACAATATAGGGATAGAAATTGATTAAATGAACACTAGAGATCCTTTTGATCCTTGAGAGAAATTTAAATTTTTTTATACATTCAATCACTGTAACAGCATGCAAAATGAATTTTCCCAGCATGAATACACTCACTGTATATTGTTCCAGTCAAAGATATTAGCATACATGTTATCATCAACAGATAGTTTTCCATTTTTGTATCACTTACATGTTTTGCTTCTTTATTTTTTCCCCTTAATTCCCTTCCTCTCATCCTCCCCCATTTCTACCCTCCTCCCACACTGTCTCTGGTATCCATAATTATTCTTCACGCTTTTATATCTTGCAATCTATCAGTTTCTGTTATAGAGTGTAGATATTTGGTATATGTTGAGTGGGGACATACAACGCCTCTCTTTCATAGTCTGGCTTGCTTGACTTAGCAGTAAATCTTGCATATTCATCCACTTTCTATCAAATACTAGGATCTCTTTGTTTTTTTTTTTTTTTTTTTTTTTTTTTTTTTTAATGGCTGAGTAGTATTTTATAATGATATGTGCCATAGTTTTTCAATCCATTCATCTGTTCATGGACATTTTGGTTGGTTCCATGTCTTCGCAATTGTGAATAATGCCACAATAAACACAGATGTGCAGGTACTTTTCCAACTGAGTGTATTCTTATCCTTTGGGTAGATAGCCAGGAGTGAAGTTGCTAGGTCATGTGGTAGTTCTACATGTAGGTCTTTGAAGAACCTCCATATTGTTCTCCACAGTAACTGTACTAATTTACATTCCCACCAACAGTGTAGGAGAGTTCCCTTTCACCACAGCCTCGCCAGCATTTATCGTTTTTAATTTTTAAAATCTTAGCCATTCTGACTGAGGTTGGACAGCATCTCATTATGGTTTTGATTTGCATCTCCCTTATGACTTTAAGGGATGTTGAGTATTTTTTCATATATAATACTTTTTGGCTATTCACATACCTACCTTAGAGGGTTGTCTTTTCAATTTGTTTGCTCATCTTTTTATTGCATTGATTATTATTATTTTTTCAGGTACGCTGCTTGAGTTTCCTGTATATTCTGATTATCAGTACCTTATCTGAGGCATAGTTCACAAATATATTCTTCCACTTCAAAGGTTTGTTAATCCACTCTAAACATTGTTTCTCCTGCAGTGCAGAAAGCTTAGATTTATTTCTCGGGCCTCTAGTCTGTTACATATATCTACATACCAGTTTCTTTGCCAATATCATGTTATTTTGATTATTACATCTTTTATAGTGACATTATTTTATAAAATTTCTATTATTTCCTTGAGAAAAAACAGAACTGTAATTATTTTGATAGCAATCTACCAACACACACACATACACTCACACACAAAGGAAGCATACAACGAAACCAACAGACCAGTTACAAATATGTTTGCCTGTACACAGCAAAATATTTAACTCAACAAATATGTTTGCCTGTACACAGCAAAATATTTAACTCAACACAGTGACTTAACACTTCTTTAAAAATTTTAATTTTGTAGAGAAATTTCTACAAAATTTTCATTTTGTAGAATACTAGGGGCTAGTATTTGAACCACATAGATTAGTCGTGTGTGAGACACTCCCTTAAGCACTAGGCCATGGAGCCAGTCCAACACATACTTTTTCACTCTATTTGTGAGATCACTGAAGGCAAGTCCGTCAGTGTTGGTTCAGTAACTCAGCAGTGACAGGAACCTCGCAGTTCAGTTGTCTTTTGTCCTTTCCCTCATGATCTTTCCTTATGCTGCAAAATGGCCATCCACCTCTTGGCATCAATCCCTCCTAAGGCTAAGAGAAGAGGAAAGACAAGGTGCAAGGTAGGCTGCAACGTTTCTGTTTTATCAGATCAAAAGCTTGCCTGAAATGGCTTATGTTAAGGGTTCCTGATGGGCATTACTACCTGCTTAGCCAATACTCATTCTCCCATGGCCCCCAATAAGAATGCTATTTTGTTTGGGGTGTTACGGTTCAGCTAAAAGACAACATTTTCCATCTTCCCTTGTAGGTAGAGTTGCAATGCTATGGTACAGGAGTTGTTTGTTGGGTGTGGCTTTTAGGGAAGTTCCTTAGGGGCTGACTAGAACCTGGCTTTCCTGTCCTCCCTTTTTATACCCTGCTCCAGTACTCTGAGTCCTGCCTGTTATGTGACATCATGCTTGGAGCCCCAGCTGACATTTTCACTCAATCATTAGCCGGGTGGCTATGCAAAGTGGTCCCTTTCACTATCTGACAGAACATAGAGAAAAACTGGTTCCTGCTGGCAGACACATCCCAAAGGGCAATAGAAAAGTATGGCTCTGAACTGCAGAGTTTCCTTCCCATCCTCACCACCCTAGGTGGGTGACTGAGGCTAGAAGAGTCACACTTTCGGCTGTGATGGTAGTAAGAGGAAATAATATCTGTGGGGTGGAAAGATGGGGCTTCTGGGAGGAGATTAGGATTCAGATCATTAGGGTTGGCCTCCAAGACTGAGTTCTGGTGGTTTCATAAGCAGAGGGAATGAGGCCAAGGTCAGAGAAACCCACAGACTGATCTGTATGGTCCCATGACCCCACCAACAGGAAACCCCACCACATGTGACCCTTGACCTTTAGACCTCCAAACCATGAATTCAATAAACCTCTATTTTTTTTCCAAATAAATCACCCAGTTTCAAGTATTTCTCGTTATTAGCAACAAAAATGATCTAAAACAGAGGCATTGGTGCATTTATGCAAAATGATTTGTCAACGTGACTGCCGAACAAACCGGTCCTATGTAAGGTGCTTTTGTTACTGTTCAGCACATTCCATGTATCTTCTCTTTAATTTCCTTTGGGAGCTCTTGGTTCTGGACATGGTGCTGGCCTAGAGGTGGGCTTTGCTGTGTCTTCCAGTCACATGTGACATGCCACTGTTCAAACCTGTGATGCCCACCCGCTATGGAATAGTTTTTCACATTTCTCATCTCTGCTCCCCCAACTTGTATTTCAGCTAGAGAATCACTTAGCGGTTACTGTAGATAGTTTCAAACTTTGGGACTTAGTGAGGCCCACATCTGCTGTCTTGCTTCGATACTTCAGGCTTTCAGTAGCATTTCCTTTGCTACGTGTTTTCTTACAAGAGGGGGATACAGTTCTGCTGTTTCTCTTTTTCTTTCAGAACTACTTGGCTGTGTTTGTAGCACTTCAACTGACTGCCTTAATCTGTTTCTGGTTTTTCTTTCTTTTCTTCTTTTCTCTAACATTTCCAGGCCCCTCTTGGTACAGGCAACACCTGAGTGCCCCTAAGAGACTACACCTCCTTGAAATCCATCCAGCTACCATTAAGTATTTAAAAACCTCCTTAGGACAAGCTCCATTTATTCAAAGCTATTCATTCACCATTTGCTCCCTGGCCCTGAAAGCAAACTGGAATTTGGGCAGTGGATCTAGTATTCCGCCTAGGAGCAGCATTAATAATTTAAAGGTGAAGTCTCCCTACTGTCTTCAGCAAACCTGGAATGCAACCGCCTTGAAACTTAAAAGCAATAATTTTTCTGTTCTGCCCACCATTGCCTGAAAGATTGCGTGTGGAAAAGTTCTCTTAAAGCGGACACCTGAGTTTAGCTATGATTGCTTAGAACCATGTTTTCTAGTTTAAGGTCAAGCTGTGGTGACCAGCACACTGTGAAGTATGGTCTCTGCTGAGGCATTCGCTGCTCTCCAAAGCTGTAGTGCTCACGGCTTTGTCTCTAGAGAAATGGCAGCTCGCTGTGGGCAAAGGGTGCAAAATCCCATATAGCTGTGCCTAAAGCTATAGGCACCTTCTTTGGTAAAGAAAGTTAAAAGTTAAGAATGTACATAGTTGTCAAAAAGAGCCACGTTTAAGGTGCTGGACTCCCACATTGCCGGCTGCAATTCTAGTGCTGAACCTGGCGGCTTGAAACTACCACTGGGCATCTATATGCGTGCCTAAAATCCTGAGAGGAGAATGGAGAAGAGATTGCAGCATGGCCATGCCCTCTGAGGGGGTGATTCTCTTCTTCTCTGTCTTTCAGGTGAGCACACATGCCCTAAAGCAAATATCTCCTTTTCTCTCAAAAAAAGGAAAACAAAAGAAAGAACCACATGGCTCAGGATAGCCTTTCTAGTTTTCAAAGTTATGTTTTACCAAAGCCCAAATTCCCAAACCCTGGCCTAAAGACTCACTGGTGTGTTATTTCAGTCTGGTTCTCAGATTTCAACATGATGAATATGGAACATGGTACTTTTTTGCCCTTTGTCTAAAATATAGAAACAATTGAGAAAAAATTAAAGATAAGGCATATAGAAAACATACATCTGCTATGTTACTGACAAGGCTATTATCTAAAATACGACAAATAAATATCTTGGGCACATGGTCTAATAACAAGTTAGACTGCCTTACCCAGTCGCAGGCCGTGCTGGTCCACTGCAGCACCCAGGCCTGAATCAAAAGGTGCAGATCTCTACCGCCGTGGAGAAGGGAGAGCACATTCCTGGGTCCTACAGACAGACCCCAAAGAAAAAAGAAAGAGATTAGCACACAAGTTCGCTAAATATGCTCAAATCACTAATTTGAGGAAGATATTTCTCATTTTTAGGGGAAAAAATGGGTGTTCACACCAAGGAAATTCCTTATATAGGAAAAGAAATGTAAGACTCAGAGAAGTTAGGTGATGTGTTCAAGACTGTTGCGTGAAATAATATTAATGCTGGAAATTAAACCTGGACTGATGATTCACAGCCATCGCAGAAGGCTGCCTTGAGGTAACACTAACCACTTTCTCATTTGTGCACCTGTGATCACTGTACCCACTGCCCTTCCTACATCTGTTACTTGCTCATTCCTGCACCTCTGTTAACTGTACCCACTGCCCTTCCTACATCTGTTACTTTCTCATTTGTGCACCTGTGATCACTGTACACACTGCCCTTACCACATCTGTTACTTTCTCATTCGTGCACCTCTGATCACTGTACACACTGCCCTTACCACATCTGTTACTTTCTCATTCGTGCACCTATGATCACTGTACACGCTGCCCTTCCTACATCTGTTACTTTCTCATTCGTACACCTGTGATCACTGTACACACTGCCCTTCCTACATCTGTTGCTTTCTCATTCGTGAACTTGTGATCACTGTACGCACTGCCCTTACCACATCTGTTGCTTTCTCATTCGTGAACTTGTGATCACTGTACACACTGCCCTTCCTACATCTGTTATTTTCTCATTTGTGCACCTGTGATCACTGTACGCACTGCCCTTACCACATCTGTTGCTTTCTCATTCGTGAACTTGTGATCACTGTACACACTGCCCTCCCTACATCTGTTACTGTATCATTCGTGCACCTGTGATCACTGTATACACTGCCCTTCCTACATCTGCTACTGTATCATTCGTGCACCTGTGATCACTGTATACACTGCCCTTCCTACATCTGCTACTGTATCATTCGTGCACCTGTGATCACTGTATACACTGCCCTTCCTACATCTGCTACTGTATCATTCGTGCACCTGTGATCACTGTATACACTGCCCTTCCTACATCTGCTACTGTATCATTCGTGCACCTGTGATCACTGTATACACTGCCCTTCCTACATCTGTTACTTTCTCATTCGTGCACCTGTGATCACTGTACATGCTGCCCTTCCTACATCTGTTACTGTATCATTCGTGCACCTCTGATCACTGTACACACTGCCCTTCCTACATCTGTTACTGTATCATTCGTGCACCTGTGATCACTGTACACACTGCCCTTCCTACATCTGTTACTTTCTCATTCGTGCACCTGTGATCACTGTATACACTGCCCTTCCTACATCTGTAACTTGCTCATTCGTGCACCTCTGATCACTGTACACACTGCCCTTACCACATCTGTTACTTTCTCATTCGTGCACCTGTGATCACTGTATCCACTGCCCTTACTACATTTGTTGCTGCACTTTTCTGTACTTATTCACAACATAGATGACGCCCCTGCCAGGCAGAGACTGTGACTTTGCCATCTTAGAATCTCTAACTCCTGATGCAGTGCATGACACATAGTAGGAATTCAGCGTGTGCTTATGGAGCCCAACCTGGACTAGGGTGTGTCTGGAGAAGGAACTCATGATTGTTCCTGTTCTGATGATAACTGCTGCATAACGGTTTGTCTCCCAAAGCAGGAACTTAAAACAGCCATTTTATTTTCTTTATGATGTAGGTTGATACCTCTGGAGAGTCACGTGTGCTTATTCTTGCTTGGGGGTCTCTTGCGCACTTGTAGTCAGATGTTGGCTACAGTCATGGAGGGCTTGCCTGGGACTGGTTGTCCAACTCTCTGATATGGCTGCCAGTTGATGTGAGAGCTCAACTGAGACTGTCAGCTGAACTACTTTTTCTCTAGCCTGGTGTTCCTAAGGACAGTCAGGTTTCATTCATAGTACTTGTTTCCCCCAGAAAGTATCCCAAGATAACCAGATAGTAACTGCAGAGTTTGGGACCAGCAGGTAGTGTGGTGGTAAAGGCGCTGGACTCCACATGGTTGACTGTGGTTTGAACCCCTGACATGGTGGCTTACTTTCTCACCTTCCTTCTCTTTCTCTCTGTCTCTCTCTGTTGACCAAACATTCCCTGTCGCCAACTTAAAACAATAATGATAATAAATGAAATACATTAAAACAAAAGAAACTGCCGAGTTTTCTCTGACCTAACTCTGGAAGTCACACAGTCTCAGAAGTGACCTCTGCTGCACTTTATTGGTACATTTTGGTCATAAAGGTCAGCTCAGATTCAAAGTGAGGACATACTCCACCTCTCAATGGTGCTGTTTTGAAGAGAAGAAAAAGAGCAGTTTATATTTCAATATTTAAAAGGGATCTGAAGGATTTCCATTTGAAGAGGTGTATCAGACTATATCTAGTTGATCTCCTGGTAGAAATCAAAAGAAAATGCACAAAACATCCATTTTGGAGAAAATGCTTTTGATTGAAATATGGCATGTTGGCGGATAAGTACATAGAGTAGAACTCTAGAGCTCTAAAACTTTTACAACTGTGTTTTATATATATATATATATAATACTGAGATTAAGAACGTTACTGTCATCCCAGGAGCTTCTCTTAGACTTCCTTCAAACTACTACTCTCCCCAAAGTTTGTCACTAGTCTGACTTCTACCATTGCAGATGAGTTTTATTTGTTTTTGAAACTAGCATGCAGAGAACATTAGGAGATGAGCCCTGTTGGTTTCTTTTGTGCATGTGGTTAAGTAGAAAGGTCAGTTATGTATGTTTACTCTTGTGGAACATTCCAATGAATTAATATGCTCCCTATTACTTATTCTACTGGTGATAGGCATTTGGATTGTTTTCAATTCAGGACAGTAGTTTTCAATTGGGAATGATTTTGTCACCTCCTCCCAGGGAGCACAGGCAATGCCTGGAATCATTTTTGACAGTGATGAGTAAGGGTGGCTTTTTGAATCTAGTGCGTAGAAGCCAGAGGTGCTGCTAATCATCCCACGACGCAACAGCCCTCCATAACAACCCAAAATATTTAATATCCAATCCGACATGCCAGCAGTGCTGTGGTTGAGAAACCCAGGTTTAAACCTGTTACAGTAATCTACCTTCAAACACTATCGAATGTCTCTTTGGGTGATTTATTCACGTATGTTTCTTGAGTAAAAAGGTAAAAACATAATTTCTGAGTAAGAAAATAGTCACATATTCAGTGACAAAATGAAGGACCAAATAGTTTTCCAAAGGGATTTTACCAATTTACATTTTCACCGCCTGTTCAGGAGAGTTCCAGCTGCTCTACATCCACACCAACATATAGTTTCAGCATCCTTTTAAAATTTATTTATTTATTTTTAAATTTTTGCTATGGGGCACATGGGCTTGCTGGATAGAGAGAGAGATAGAGAGAAAGTGAGAAATCACCCACCAGGGGGAATGACCATGCCATAATCCCTTCTCCTCCATTCTCCTCTCAGGATCTTGGACATGCATATATATGTACTTGGAGTGATTTTCAAGCTGCCCGGTTTGGGACTTGAACCATGGAGTCTGCCATTTGAGACCCAGCTCTTTAACCACCACGCCACTACATGGCCCTTCCACATCCTTTTATTGGGTCGTTGGAAAAGTCATGATGCATTTTTGCATAGAAAACCAAAAAAATACCTTAAGACTTCTTTAACAACCTAGTAAATTCCACCCATTTTGGTGGTTTTGTAGCCATATCTCTATGTGATGCTAATTTTCATGATGACTAATGATTATAATATTATTACATGTTTACTGGTTGATAACCCCTTTTGTGAAGTGCCTCTTCAAGTATTGTGTACATTTTTCTATAGGGTTGTTCGATGTTGCCTTGTTCATTTGTAGAGTTTCTTTGTTATTTTGGATCTGCTTTCAGATCCAGAATTTCTTTCCTGATGCTGCAAGGCTGTTTGCATGTGCAACAGGGAACTGCAGGAGCTACCACCTTTTAGGGTAAATTTTGAGCACTGGAGAATGAGAATTGATGGATCCATTTTTTATTTCAGCCAAGACAGACATCTTGAAATCATGTTAGTCCCCTAGAATTGAGCAACAAGTTGGTCATATCAAAGGTCAACTGAATAACTTAATCTTTGAACTCTAAAATCAGAAGCCTTTCTCTGAGACTTTCCTGATAAGCAGCCTGTTCTGGTTCTAAATGTGTGGCACTACAGAACTACAGGTGCCATCTTTAAGCTAATCTCGACTGATCACTAGATTAATGAAGTCTTTGTCTTTTTGAGAAGAGATCTCAAAAAAATCTCATTATGTCCACACCCTGTGAAAAGCGTAATATTCACAGCTAGAAGGAATGGATGCTAGTGATTGTTTTGCTTTTGGAGGGCTCATGCCAGGAGTTCTCTTAAAACTGTCTCCCCCCGAATTCAGCTTATCCCTTTGTTGCATTGCTTTAAATATCATCCAATATTCTTTAAAGAAAAGAGCACGCATTTATTCACTTGTCATTTCCACGTATTAATAGATAACTTGTGTGTGTTAGCTATATTTATAGCATTGCGCTAAGTCCTTGTATGTATGTCATCAAAATCTAACACACAACATAATAATTACTATTCTTAGCTTCCATTTTACTATTAGAAGATTGCACATAGTGGTTTAGAGACTTACTCAAGATTATTTGGCTAGTATGCTCTGAAACAGAAATCCAAATCCAGGTCTTTTTGGTTCAAAAATCCTGTTTGATTAACCGTGAAGTTCCACTGCTTCACTTCGCTCAGAATATGCAATCCAAACACAGAACATGTGCTGCTGCGATCACATAACATTATTTCAGGCGCATGGAGATGGCCACAGTGTTCTTTCTCAAGGCTTCTTCTCAGCGTGTTCACATAGATGATGATGAAGAGGAAGACGGGGAGAAAAAGGAGGAAGAGGACCTGAGTGAGGATGATGACAATGAAATATGTAGCCTGGCTTCCCTTACAAAATGTAAAGTAAGAAAATCTCTGGGGAAAAAAATGTCATCCACCTTGAAAGGAACAGATGGCTCGAGCTTATAAGGAGTTAGGCAAACACAGCTAGAAAACCGGAGCCTGCTCCTAAGCATACAGTGGGCTAATAAAAGAAAACAAACATTCAGTATCCAGTGTTGAACAAGATAACAAGAAAAAGAACCACAGCCATCATAACAGGGCTTTGAGCAAGCCGGAGTAAGCATAAAGAGAATCTTACCCACGTAACAGTGTGGTTAGCTTTCTATTTTCTCATCCGGAGAATGGTTAATCTGTATTTTATTACTACTGACTAACAGAGGCAGAGATTGAAGCAAAAGGACCATGGCCATTGGGGCTACACATACTTGGATTTAAAATCAGACTTGTCACTATTTTGGGGGGACTTTGCTGGGACACTGAGGTTTAATTTTTGCATCTTTAAAACACGATCAAGAAAAGCCTAGTTTTGGGAACCAGCAGTTAGTGTAATGGCTATGTTGCTGGACTCCCGTGGTCGACCACGGTTCGCATCCCGGACCCGGTGGCTTAGAACTCATGCCGGGCGCATGTGCGTGCATGCCCAAGATCCTGAGAGGAGAATGGAGGAGAAGGGATTGCTGTGTGACCATCCCCCCTGGGGGGTGATTTCTCACTGTCTCTATGTCTCTCTCTGTCTGGTGAGCACACGCACCCTATAGTGAAAACCTCTCCAAAAAAAAAAAAAAAGAAAAGCCTAGTTTTGGGAACCAGCAGTTAGTGTAATGGCTATTTCGCTGGACTCCCATGTAGTCGACCACGGTTCGCGTCCCGGACCCAGTGGCTTAAAACTCACGCCAGGCATGTGTGCGTGTGTGCCCAGGATCCCGAGAGGAGAATGGAGGAGAAGGGATTGCGGTGTGACCATCCCCCCTGGGGGGTGATTTCTCGCTTTCTGTCTCTATATCTCTCTCTGTCTGTCTAGCAAGTGAACGTGACCTATAGCGAAAAATCTCTCCAAAAAAGAAAAAGAAAAGCCTAGTTTTCAGGGGTTTTATGAAGATAAATGTCTAGGACTGGTTCCCAGATAAACATGCTAAGATGATCACGTGAATGTAAGAGAACATTCTTGGTTCTCAGAATTGACACCTATGGGAGGGAATGAAGCAAGATTGGGCTGACGGAGAAGCCGATTTGCTATGCAGTTACAACAGAGCTCATCTGACCTTGCAGGAGCTCTGGAGCTGGCCCTTCAGAGTTACCCTATTGATGGCAAGGGCCCAGATCATCGTACCCTTTCCATATGGACCAGGCAGAGGTTGAATGTGGGTTGCTTTTAGCGAGAGTATATGGCCTCGAACCAGGTGGTTCTCTAGTTTGAATATTAGGTTGTTGGAAATGTCACTACATATGTTTTCTATGTTTTCCTATGTAAAAATACACCATGACTTTCTGAGAACTCAAGTTTCCCCAAGAACTGATGCACTCAAGGACTGGGAGAATGAATGCTTCACTTTGAAGTGGGATCTGGGCAGTGTCCACAAGCATAGGCATAGTAGTCCAACTGGGTGGTTTGGTAGAGGCCTCCCCCCACCCAACTCCCCTTCCCAGCATCTCCTCATGCTTCTCCTTGACTCTGATTGGGTCTCAAACTGCCTCCACTGGAGGCCACCCCAGTCCATTGGTCCCAGTCTCAGTTTCCTTCCCTACTAGCACAAAGCTCAGCTACTCAATTCAGAGACTGTCTTTGAGAGATTCCTGAGAGTTCTCAGCTTTTCAAGGCCAGTTTCTGGTGCTCTTTACCTTGGGAGTCTTGGCAAATTTCTGCTCATCTCTGCTTTCATTTTTTTTTCCTCTCCAAATGTGAATCTGGCTCAAGTTGGAAAGTACAAAAAAATGCTGATACTCAGACAGATGAGAAAGAACTGACAAAGCAAGCCCCACTGAAAGTATCTGTATGGAGGTAGGTCTTTTCCCATGACAGGGTAGAAGAATGGATGGCCTGGCTAGAAATAACTAGCCAGTTGCCCTGTGGCCCTTATCACACACCTCAGGATGGATCGAGCTTTATTTTATACATTATGCAAACTTCCAACACATCAGTACTGGCATTAATAGCAAATATTATCCAGCTCTAAGCATGGCTCATTGGCTGGGCAGAGTGCTCCATGTGGATTATCTCATTTTATCCTCTCAGTAACCCTATGAAGCTCCTATAAGGAAGAGAGTAACATTTTCTCCTTTGTGATGGAGGAATCTGAGGCTTAGAAAGGACTTACTTGTCCAGGGTCAATGTGATTTAAATCCAGGCAAGATGACTCCTCATCTTTGTATTAACTATAGTTGAAGGCACTGGGAGAGGAGCATGCAGAAACCAGTACCCACTCCCTCAAATTCATAGATGACCCCTTCATGTCAGAGAGGAGCCATTTGGTGTATGGGCGGTTAAATAGTGCTCGCCTCTGCCTCAGTTCACCTCTATCTGAAACATTGGACTGACCTTATTTGAAAATATGGCCTTTGCAGATATAATTAGCTAAGGACTTCAAGACGAAATCATTCTGGATTTAGAATGTACTCTAAACTCAATGACTGCTGTCATAATAGTAGAGGAAACAGAAATACGCAGATGGAAAAAACATGTGAGGATGAAGGCAGAGGTGGGAGTAACGTGGCCCTAAGCCAAGGAATGCCTGGGTCTCATAAATCGCTAAAAGAGGCAAGGAAGAATTCTTCCCTGAAATCTTCAGAGAAAACATGGCTCCACTGATCACTTGATTTCAGATGCTCCAGATCTGTGTAGAATGAATTTCTATAGTCTTAAGTCACTAACTCATGGTAATTTTTTATGGCAGCCCTAGGAAATGAATACATGGTGCAATAGAAACAGCTAACCTGGGAAGAAAGCCATCAACCATCTTTTTTCCTGGGCCCATTTCTTCCATAAAATGAGGCATTTGGGTCCAAATTACCAGTGTATAATCCTAAATCCTGCCCTTTCCTAGCCATTTTTTTGGTCACATTCTTTGGACCCGCACTGAGGCGCAGACACTCAGCGCTTTCAGCATGCCTTTGAAATTAGCTTTGCTCCCAAAAGCTTCTTAAATAAAATGTGATTTACAATGACTCCAATTCTGAGAATACCCTTCATTTGTTCTTGCCACTTGTTCACCTCCTGAGCCACGTACTTAGAGCACAAATGGCAGCATCAAAGGTTAATGCAAGCATTTGGATTTGCCTGAATTTGTCACTTTTCATTGGGCAATGTCAGTAATGTCTGGGCCTGAGAGAACCTGACTCTTAGAAAGAGACAATCACACGAATAACCTGAGAAATGCTGAAGGCAATGAAATGCAGCAGAGACAATGCCCCGCTGATTGGTCTTTTTAAACTTTCACAAGCTAAGACTATAACTAGCACCTCCTCCTCAGGAAGCAGCAAAACTAATATAAAAGTACCTAGGTTTCTCTCCCCGAAGCACTGTGCTCCACAGGAATTGCATGACTGGATCTAGACTTGAGTCACACATCTCCCTTGGGAGACCCTTTGTAGATGCTCAGGGTTGAATTCTAAAGGCAATAGGAAATGACGTTAAGAAAGGTTATTATTATTTTTTAAAATTACTTATCCATTTACTTTAATTTGATCAGAGAGAGACAGAGAGAGAGAGAGAATTAGAGAAAGCAAGTCACCAGATCCGGGACTTGAATCATGGTTGACCATGTGGGAGCATCCAGCGCCCTAACCACCATGCCACGTTCTGGTCCCTTATTATTATTATTATTTTTGCCCAAAGGTTTTTTTTTTTTTTTTCATACCCAGATGATAAGTAAAAGAGCTGGATTCAAACTCAATTCAATCTGACTCTTTTTTTTTTTTTTTAAAAAAAGAATTACTTCATTTAACTTAATTTATTTATTCATTTATTTTAATTTGACCAGACAGAGACACAGAAAGTGAGAAAGCAAGCTACCAGGTCCAGGACTCGAACTGTTGTTGGCCATGTGGGAGTGTCCAGTGCCTTAACCACCACGCCACCTGCTGATCACCATGCAATCTGACTCTTGAATGTGTGCTCTTAATTCTTCCTCTATTTCTACTACTTCTCCATTTGCAAAATGAATTAGATGAGAGAAGGAATGAAGACATTAAGAGGGGTTAAAAGACTGTTTTGTACTTGTTTTGTTGTGATCAGAAAAGGCAAGAAATACATACTTTAACTAAGATAGGAAAAACACTGTAGAAGGAGTGGACTGAAATACTGAGAAAGTAGAAGCTAGCCATGGGAATTGATTCAACATAGGGGATGCAGGATACAGGTGATTGAGAGAGGTGACATATCTGTGTCTTGACAAATGAACAAATGATGGTAGTAGTCACTAAAGGAGCACAGAAAGGGGAGGCATATGTTTGAGTATAGATAGTGAGCTCAGCTTTGGACATGTGAATTGCTTCACTGTTCCTATGGAGATGTTCAGCTGTCTGAATGGGAAATATATCAGCCCCCACTTTTGCATCTCCCCAGATTTGCTTGATTGCTCCTGCATCCCAGGCACATAGCCAGTTGCCTGGATAGCCCCAACTGCCAGCTTGCCTGTCAACACTGCAGACTCTGCTGCATCTAAGGAGGACCAGGCTCTGGCAGCCTGTATTGTTCCCAGAACAGTGGGAGCCACTGCAGTCCTGACCAAACTTGGCCTACCGGACCAGAGGCTCTGGCTTCTCCCACCACTTGTAGACTGTGATAGTGACACCGGAGGTTGACTCCTGGCAGGTTCCCGTAACCTGGAAGTACAGAGGAATAAACATTCCATGTGGCGAAATTGGACTCATAAGAGACAAAAGATGAAGAGATTCCAACTTCCCCTGAAGAGACATTTGTGAGTAAGCAAAAGAGCCATGCTTTCTTAGAGACTATAACCACTTAGCAGTGTACAACTTTATTTTCCTCCTCACCTCTCCCTTATTCTTGATTCCTGAATTCTGCCTCCTACTTGAATAAAGCATTCTCTTGTAGTCTGGCTTGGGCTCTGTATTCCAGGGAGCATGGGGTATCACAGTTGTTGCAAAGAATGACTCCAAAAAGCAGACTCAGCAGAAGCTTTGACAACGGTTTCCATCTACCTGAAATCAGTACTAAGCCTGTTGCTGGAATAAGTGGAGTGGAGAAACTCCTCTGGCATGTAAATCATTGCAAATACTAAAGCTTTTCATGTTCTTTTAATTGGGCAAGGTGCGGGTGGAAGAGAAAGACAAGGGAGAGCAAGTGGATACTACATTAGAGTGACATAAGGACAAAAATAGTTCTAAGAGTAGTGGTGTGGGGTATTTTGGCAGCTCTGAGACTCTTGTAGAAAATAAAAACAGGGGACCAGCAGTTAGCATAATGGCTATGTCGCTGGACTCCCACGTAGTCAACCGCGGTTCGCGTCCTGAACCCGGTGGCTTAAAACTCATGCCGGGCGCGTGTGCGTGCATGCCCAAGATCCCAAGAGGAGAATGGAGGAGAAGGGATTGCGGTGTGGCCATCCCCCAGGGGGTGATGTCTCGCTTTCTGTCTCTCTGTCTCTGTCTGTCTGGCGAGCACACGCGCCCTAGAGCAAAAACCTCTCCAAAAAAAGAAAAGAAAAGAAAAGAAAAGAAAAACAGTAAATACAGAGTAGTTTCTCGCCAACTTAAGGAATGCTGGGAATATTAAGGAGCCTTTGTGATAGCTTTACAGGCAGTTATTGTCATCTGCAGCCCAAGGGTATACTCTGGTAAAACGTCAGGTCTAGGATCTGATTGTAAGTGTAGCTGAGCTGCAAAGGCTGCCGAATGCATAACCTTGACAAGTTTCCTATGTCATAGTCAAGACCTTGATGGGAAAATACTTTGAGACTTGGCATGAAGACATTTAAGAGGATTAGTCTTAATTTTGTACTATGAATTCTCCCCTCTTACAGTCATTCCGGCAGGCAAAAAACCTTCCCATTGCCAGAGAAGAACAGATTTACTTGCCTAGAAACTGTACAAAACCTCATATGAGTGAGGTCATTTGCAGTACAATGTTAGGTTCCAAGATCTAGCCTATTGAGGGAACCAGCAGTTAGCGTAATGGCTATGTCGCTGGACTCCCACATAGTCGACCGCGGTTCGCGTCCTGGACCCGGAGACTTAGAACTCACGCCGGGCGCATGTGCGTGCATGCCCAAGATCCCGAGAGGAGAATGGAGGAGAAGGGATTGCGGCGTGGCCATCCCTTCTGGGGGGTGATTTCTCGCTTTCTGTCTCTATGTCTCTCTCTGTCTGTCTGGTGAGCGCAAGCGCCCTATAGCGAAAAAAACCTCTCCAAAAAAAAAAAAAAGATCTAGCCTATTGACTCATTTTCTTCAAGCCAACAAGCAGGATCAGATCTTAGAACAGACTGAGCATGGAAGTACAAGCTGTTTCTGCAAAAAAAATAAAAATAAAAATAATAAAAGCCAAAAGATGCCAGAGGAATTGCAGGGCATGACTAGTATGAGTGGTAGAATATGGGAGAATCTGTGCGAAAAGGATATTTAGTGTATTTAGATTTAAGTGGTTAGTAAGCTGAAGCAGGATAAATAAGGATGAATTTATTGACATGAACTCACTCATGACTTGGGACTTCATATTTTGACCTAGAAAGGTACATGTGTGTCCACATGTGGATAAAATCCCACAAGATTCATGGGCCAGGGATATTGGTGAAGTTTTTAAACAAAGATACTTGTCTAAAGCTGGTTTTTGTATTTTATTGGGTTAACTACTTAAAGGCTAAAGATAACAAAGGCCTAAAATAGATAGGAATTCTTGGGCTACAGGTTCCTTGGCCTAAGACTGAGGAAGGGTTCAGAAGTCTTAGGGATGGAGTATCAGGGTGGATTTGTATGTAAAATTCACCCCCATTTGACTTCCCTGAGGGAGTCAGAACATCCTAATTTCACCAAGACAATCAAGAATGCACAGATGAATGAAAAGGGACCAGCATCTTTGAGAACCTTGGTGGTACTCTCTTCTCAGGCTGGGGTTGAGCGTAGGAGATGCTGCCCTGTAACTGGGTTCTCTTATATCAGGGGGTCTAATGGGATACTGGAATGTCAGAGACCAGATGTAATAATTAACACTCAGAAGTCAAGTAGATATACATATTAATAATATATTGCTAAATGTATTTATCAATTCTAAAGATGTATATATTCCATTTATATATATATATATATATATATGTGTGTGTGTATGTGTACAACACACACACACATATATATATATAATCATGTTGTCTCAGTTTAATGAGTCCTTCCTTGTCTTTTTTTTTTCCTTCTTGTTTCTTTATTGATTTGCCTTAAATCTTTCTTATGATACTAACCTCTTTGCCTCATTTTTCATCTTGGAGGAAAATATTTCAATATCTCAAGATTAAATAGGAATTTTCATTTTACAGATGTATCATTTTTGGTTAAAAAAGGTATATTCTCTTCCAAGTTTGCTGAATTTTCTTTATTATTATTACTATCATCATCATTATAATTACTTGGTATTTAATTTTTAGTTATTTTTCTAGTTATACAAGTGACCATTTAATTTTTTTTATTTCTGTTAGTGTGGTGACTTATTTTTGAAATTTTTTTAGAGAGATTTTTGCTACAGGGCACATGCACTCACTGGAGAGACAGAGAGAGAGAGAGAGACAGAGAAACAAAAAGCAAGAAATCACTCCCCAGGAGGGTTGGCCACACCACAATCCCTTTTCACTCTCCTCTTGGGATCTTGGGCACGCACGCACATGTGCCTATTGTGAGTTTTAAGCTGCCATTCCGGAACTCAAACCGTAGTCAACTATATGGGAGTCCAACAGTGTAGCCATTATGCCATCTGCTGGTCCCTGATTTTTGAATGTTAAGACATCTTTGCAATCCTGATATAAGCCTAGATTTTTTTTGATGTATTTTTATTCTATATCAATAGACTTTATTTCCTATTTAGTTTAAGATTTGATTTTTTATCCAGGAGAAATGTTGATCCTAGCTTTCCTTTCTAGTAATGTCTGTCAGATTTTGGTATTGACTACAAAGAAAATGAGGACGTTTTTTCTTTTTTTCTGATCTCTAAAAGAGTCATGTTATATTGACATTATTTCCTCAACATTTGGAACAGTTCCTCAAGAAAATGATACAGTTTTGAAGATTTATTTATTCACTTATTTATTCATTTATTTAAAAATTATTTTATTTAACTTTATTTATTCTTTTTTTTTTTTTAATTTGACCAGAGAGGGACAGAGTGAGAGAGAGAGAGAGAAGTGAGAAAGCAAGCTGCCAGGTGCAGGACTTGAACCTCAATCGGCCATGTGCGAGTCCAGTGCCACACTACCTGTCAGCCCCAAGAATATTTATTAAGGAGAAAAACTTTAATAATAAGTTAATATTTTAATAATTGTTTTATGAAGATGGTTAAATTATTTTTCTAAGAAATATTTAAATTATTTATCAAATGTATTAGCTTTAAATTGTTAATAATATATTGCTGATTATTTTTATTGTCTGTGGGATTTGTAGTGATGTTCTCTTTTTATTCTAAATATTGGTAATTTATGTTTTCTCTCTGTCTTTTCTAATTGATCGGTCTTGTTAGAGGCTCTTTAGTTTCATTAATCATTTTGTAGACCCTATTTTAATATTGGTATTATTAGGGAGCAGCAGATGGCAGAATGGTTATGTTACTGGACTGCCATCTAATGGACTGCAGTTCGAATCCTGAACCCAGTGGTTTAAAATGCTAAAAGTTACTTAGAAACAATCAGGGGGTCAGCAGGTGGCATTGTTGTTAAGACGCTGGACTCTCAATGACCAGCTTCAGTTTGAGTCCTGAACCTGGTGGATTGAAAATCATGCTGGGTGTGTATGTGTGTGTGCCCAAAATCCAAGGAGGAGAACAAAGGAGAAGGAATTGAGACATAGTCACCCACTCTGGGGAATGATTTCTTATTTTCCTTATCACTGTCTCTCTTTGTCTCTCTCCAGCAAGCACATGTGCTCTATGGCAAAAAGCCTTAAACAATAATGAAAACAAAAATGAACAAAAATAATTTGGAATATATTGAATTCATTATCAGCTATTACAAAGTGTATCAACTGTATAATTTCTATTGGTTTTATTGATCATTTTGTGGTAGTTTCTAGAAAACTTGAAGAAAATAGAAAGTAAAACAAACTCATTCCTGTTCCAAGGAAAATATCTTAATAATCTCATCCTGTGAAAGCTGGTTAGTGAGATGATCTTCCCACAAATAGACAACAGAATACTTTTTTTTTTTAAGAGAGATTTTTGCTATAGGGCATGTATACTTACCAGAGAGACAGACAGCGACAGAGAAACAGAAAGCAAGAAATCACCCCCTCCGCAGGGGAGATGGGTGCAAAGCTACAATCCCTTCTCCATTATCCTCTCAGGATTTTGGGTGCACACACACACATGCCCGGTGTTAGTTTTAAACTGCTGGGTCTGGGACTCGAACTGTGGTTAACTATGTGGGAGTCCAGTGACGTAACCATTATGCCATCTGCTAGCACCCAGAATAAATATTTTAAAACTTTTTGTAGGTTAATTTAATTCTAGGTACCTTACTTAAAATGGATTTTGTGGTCATTTTATTCCAATCATTTAATCATCAATAGAATTTTGTGTGTTTGTTTTGTTTTTTAAATTCTGGATGATCACATTTTGGGAAGTTACCTAAAATCCAAATATTTATTTAACAAAGTAGTTAAATGACCTATCAAATGATAGGAAGCTAGTGTGTAATCGCTGGAGAGATAGGGAACAAAAGAGAGAGAGAGAATTGTCTCTGGAGTTCTCCTACCCTATCACAGCACTTACTGCACCAGTCCTCAGGTGGTGTAAGTCTCTGCCTCTTATACTAGCTACATGCATTTTTTGTTCCCTTTTGCTTTATATGGACTTCTTGAAATAATTTCGCTATAAGCAGTGGGTATATACTCAAATTGATAAAAACCTATTGTATTCATAATTACTGAAAACGGTGCTGTCATATAATTTTTGAATAAATAATTCATTCTTATAGTTTACAATAAAAAAAGTAGAAAACAATATACCGTGAACATCCTCCATGCCACTTGCCACCCTGCCGCTCAGAGTACACAATTCACATTCCCACGGACTACGTGTGTTACTAGATCCTCCTGTAGCTTTGTCAATATATTTTATGAATATGAACAAAAGCACTATTTTTTCACCCTTTTTTTGAGTAGCAGCTTTTACTGTAACAATAAACTACCCTAAAATGTCAATGGCTTTTAGCAAGGAACTCTTGCTCATGGACCTGTGGGTTGACTGTGCTCTGCTGGGTCCAGTGATGATCAACTGGATGTGGATGGGTTCAGGTCAGGTCTGCTCCCTGTGTCTCTCGTTTTGGGATCCAAGCTGAGGGAGTAGTGGCTGCCTGGGCATGCTCTTTTTCCAACAGATGGTGGAAGTTCCAGAGGACCTAGCAAAAACATTTTGCTTCTAAGCCCTTTCCTTGCAGCTGACACGCTCTCATTTTCACTCACCTGGAATTGATTAAAGCAAGTCACACGGCCAAGTCAAACATTGGTGGGGTATGGAAGCAGATTCCTCTCACACAGTGTCAGAAGGAGCAAATATTTGATGATTAATGATGCTGATTATTAACTTAGTATGTGCTTACAAACTATTTGCTGTATTTTTATTTACTATATCTTGGGGGATATTTGCATGTCAGTTTCTTGATCATCTTTTCTCATTTAAAAAAATAACTATACAAGGACCAGCAGATGGTGTAATAGTTACATTGCTCCCGTGGTTCGAGTCCCAGATCTAGTGACTTAAAACTTAAAATGCTGGGCATGTGTACGTGAGTGTCCAAGATCCCTAGAGAAGAATGGAGGAGAGGGGATTGCGGCATGGCCATCTCCCCGAAGGGGGATTTCTCGCTTTTTGTTTCTCTGTCTCTAGAGTGAGCACATGTGCCCTATAGCAAAAAATCTCTCTAAAAAATAACTATATAGTATTCCATTTTATGGACATTTGTAATGTAACTATCCAATTCTCTGTTGATGAACATGATAATGGTTTCTAGCACTTTGCTATTACAAATATTACGGAAAGAGTAATCTTATACATACATTATTTTGCATGTGTGTCAGTTCTACCTGCAGGATAAGTCTAGTTGTTGGACTCAAAGATATTTAATTTTGGTAAATACTGTAAATTTTTCCTCCACAGACATTGCGTCCATATGCAATCTCACTAGCAGTATCTAAAGGGGCTGTTTTACCATATTTTTGTCAACTTACTGTGTAATCAAGCTTTTTGACCTTTTCTGTTTAGTGGGAAATAACATAAATTATTGTCTTTTTTTAAAAGAGGTTTTTGCCTTAGGGGACATGAGCTCACTGGAGAGAGAGAGACCGAGACAGAGACAGTGAGAGGGAAATTGAGAAATTACCCATAGGGGGGATGGCCATGTTGCAATCCCTTCTTTTCCATTCTCCTCCCGGGATGTTGGGCACACACACATGCACACACATGCACACATATGCACACAAGCACACACACACACACACACACACACACAAGCACACACACACACACACACACACACGGAGTGAGTTTCAAGTTATTGAGTCCAGGATTCTCACCACGGTTGGCCATGTGGGAGTCCAGTGACATAACCACTGCTGTGGCATCTGCTGGACCCATTGTTGGTTTTAACAAGTTATGTTGGGATATAATTCATTTATGATAAAATTCGCTTTTTTTAAAGTATGTTTATTTCTTCCATGAGAGAGAGAGAGAGAGAAATATACAAAGAGAGACAAGCACCGCCTGACAGGGTGCTTACACCACTATTCGCCCCCATCCTTAGCTGGTCTAGACCATAGGCATGTGCACAGACATGACAGTGTATACAGGGGTACAGTGGGGCACAAACCTGGGACCTTCCCAATGGGTCCAGCATCATGGGATGATATGTTACTACTGTACCATCAGGCTGGCCCCTAAAATCAATCCTTTTAAAATGTACAATGTATTAGGTGTTAGTGTAGCCAAAGAGTTGTGCATGCATCGTTGCAAGGGAATTGTAGAACTTTATCACCTCTAAGAAAAAACCCGTACTCATATCTGTTGTTCTCCATTCCTTCTCCCCCTAGAGTTCAACAAACACTGGTTTACGTTCTGTTTGTCTATCCTGGACATTTTATATAAATGGAATCATAAAATACATGCCCTTTTGTGACTGGGGTTTTTCAGTTAGCATACTGTTCTCAAGTTTCATCCATTAACTCTTGTTTTACTGTATATTGATACCTTACTCCTTTTATTACTAAATAATTTCTCATTATGTGAATGTACTGCATTTGTTTGTACACTCATTAATTGATGGACATTAGGGTTATTTCTACTCTTTGTCTCTTGTAGATAATGCTGCTATACATGTCTGTAAAAAAAAGTTCTGGTGTGGACATATGCTTTCATTTTTGGGGTAGATACCTACATGCGAATTACTGAATCAATAATTCTGGACCAACTAGATGTGGATTTCTGAGTCATATGGCAACATTTAACAATGTGCAGATCTGCCAAAGTGTTTTCTAAAAAGGAATTCACTTTTACAATCCTTCAGTAATGTATTTACGTTCCAGTTTCTCCACACCCTCACTAATCCTTTCAGTTACTTTTTATTTTTTATTTTTTTTGTTTCTGGTATCCTATTTAATATCAAGTTATATCTCAAGTTGTGGCTTTGATTTGCCTTTCTCTAATGCTAATGATGTTGAGCATATTTCCATGTGCTTATAAGTCATTGATGTAGCTTTTTTGGCAAAAATCTTTGCCCATTTTTTAATTGGGTTATTTGTATTTTTAATGATGAATTGTAAAACTTGTTTATATATTATGACTACCAGCTCCTTAGCAGATATATGATATTAAAATATTTTTTTCCATTGTGTGAGGGTTTTTTTTTTTTTTTTTCATTTTCTTGATGGTGTCCTTTGAAGCACAGTTTTTGTGAAGCCCAATATATCTTTCTGTTGTCCCTTGTGCTTTTGGTTTCATTTCTAAGATACTGTTGCCTACCAAAGTTGATAAAGATTTTTCTTTTCTTATAGTTTTTGATTTTTAGCTTTTCCGTTTAGGACTATGATCCATTTTGAGTTACGTTGTTCATGCTGTGAGGTAGGGATCCAACTGTAATCTTCCATGTGTGGGCTCGTGTTGTCCCAGCACCATTTGTTGAAGAAATTATTCTTCTCTATTGAATGAACTTGGCATGCTTCTCAAAAATAAACTGGCCATAGATTCATGGGTTTTTATTGTGGGCACTCAATTTGATTTCTTTCATTTATATATCTAGCCCTACATCATGTCATGCTGTCTTGATTTCTGTAACTTGGTAGTAAGTTTGAATGGGGAAGTGTGAGTCCTCCAACTTTGCTCCCCTTCTTTTCTAAAATTATTTAGGGTATTCTGAGCCCCTTGAAAGTTTACATGGCCTTTAGGACTACTTTGTAAATTTCTTCAAAAAAGGCAGTTGAGATTTTGATAGAAATTGCATTAAATTATTAGCCAATAGTTTTACATTGCATTTATTTTACAAATTAGGTATGACATGTTCTTGTTCATATTCTGTTTTTTTTTTTTAAGAAGTTTTTGCTATATGGCACATGCACTCGCCAGAGGAAGAGAGAGACAAAGACAGTGAGAGGGAAAGTGCAAAATCACCCCCCAGGGGAGATGGCCAAGCTGCAATGGCATCTCCTCCATTCTCCCCTCAGGCTCTTGGGGACACATATACATGCACCCGACCTGAATTTGAAGCCACCAGGCCCAGAACTTGAACTACGGCCCGCCACATGGGGGTCCTGTGACATAGCCACTACACCATCTGCTGGCCTTCATGTTCGAATTCCTAAAGCCATATATATATATTTCTTTTTTTTTTCTAAACTGAGAACTCATATTTTTGGCTCTTTTTAAAAAATTGGGTTCTAGTTCTATTCCCATAGCACTCAAATTATATTTGAAAACAAGACTAAAGAGATGAATATCTTTCCTAGTTACCCTGGAATATAGTTATATACACTTTCCTCTATGAGCTCTGCAAAAGGATTGTGTGTATTGCCACAGCAGAACAGGACATTTCTACTTAAAACAACCAGACTCACACTGAAATCAGCAAGAAAAAAGCTGTTCTTTTTTCCTCTTCCTCAGAACTCAGCGTTATTTATTAAAATATCCATTGATTTTTTTTTTAAGTTCCAAGATAAATTTAATCAAAACAACCCAACAACTCATCCTTGGAAAAAGATTTCATAAAACATTTCTTTTTCTTCTTTTTTAATTTGCAGAGGGGCACATGTGTTTTGCGAGAGAGAGAGAGAGAAAGAGAAAGAGAAAGAGAGAGAAAGCCCCCCACCCCCACCCCGTGCCACAATACCTCCTCCTCGGTTTCTCCCTCTTGGGATTTTGAGCATGGACATATGTCTCGTATGTTTCTCAAACCACTCGGTCTGGGACTCACATTTCACTGTAGGCAATGTGGGATCCAGTTGTTCCAACCGCCATGCCATGGACTGGCTTTCAATCTATCCTTAGTGTATATTTTTCTATCAGTTTCTTTTTTTCAGGTATTTTATTTCCCTATTTCCCATAGAGAGAATTTATAGAGTTCTTGCCCTATAGTTTGAAAGAATTTACTCTAGTTTTGTGTGTGTTATTTCTCTTTTTCTACTCTCACTTAACATCATTTATGCTTCTCTGGAATTCTTCAAGAATAAGTTATAAGACTTAAATTTAGCTCAGTTATGCCTCTTGGAAGAAAGCAGCTTAGGTACATAGCTGTTAAATAAACAACTAGCTCTTAAATATGTCAATGCCAGAAAATCAAATGTCACCATGATCTAGGGTCATCGGTCAGAGTCCTGCAATTTCCTCAACTGTGCTAGAAATCAGATTGTAAGTACAGGCCTTTGACGAGTTTGTTTCAAATATAAAGGGCTCTTATTCTGTTCACCTGGAGTGCTGAAAGGGTGTGTTTCCATTCACTCCAAACCGGCTCTCGAAGGCAATGGGTGTTATTCAATTCTAGATATCTAAAGAGCTCTGTAGATCACAGAATGGCTCTTGCTGTTCTTAATAACACATCAGAGAAATGAATAAGGCAGTGGCATTCTACCGTAATAAAATCCTACTCATAAACAAGGTAAGGTAACCATGTTTTTAAGCAAGTTGTTCTTTTGTTTGTTTCCTAAGAGCCTGCTGCTCTGCTTTCAAATCTGCTCCCGCAAGCAACTAATGTTCTCCATCTGTCCAGTCTCTCTCACCTCTATAATGTAAGTTGTCCTGCATGGTGTACCACCATCATTTTTGGTAACAGAGACAGTCTTGCTAAATATGACCATGGGGATCTCTTGGGGATATTACATTGATAGAAACATAAGAATACATCATTAAGTTTGAATGTGGTCAAACACGGCATTTTCACTGAAGACTGCTATGAATGGAATTTTGCTTGTATTTATTTAATGCCTTTCTCTTCTGGAGATCAGAAAACTTTATAAATATCACTGTACATCACTTACAAGGGGTAGAAAATTCAGAAAACCTTTTTAATGGCATTAGTGTTAGCAAAGAGGACAGATGTTTGCTATTTCTGTTTAACCATGGTCTCCATACCTTTTAGTTGTTTCAGAGAACAAGATTTACATCAGGTATGGCTAAAGTTATTTTTATCAAGGAATGGATAAAAGGGTGGGTGGTCCAAAAGTGACACATGGACCCAAATGCAAAAGGTCCTGGGTTCATATCCCAAGGCCTTTCTGAACATGCTGGGCAGACAGGTGTGCCTGTGATCCAGATGAGGGGTGAGTTGCCATATATGGAGCTTCTTGAGGTGCTGGTTTCTGTTATCTTGGAAAACATAGTCTTTTTTTTTTTTTTGGAGAGATTTTTGCAATAGGGCATGTGTGTTCACCAGAAAGACAGAGACGAAGAGACAGAGAAAGTGAGTAATCACCCCCCAGGGGGGATAGCCATGCCACAGTCCTTTCTCTTCCATTCCCCTCTCAAGATCTTGGGCACACACACACACTGGCCCAGCGTGAGTTTAAGCCACCAGGTCAGGGACTCAAATCACAGTCGACTATGTGGAAGTCCAGTGACAGAACCATTACGCCATCTGCTGGTCCCAGAAACATAGTCTTTTAAGAAAATTAATTGGTGAAAAAAAAATGGAAATAATTAACCTTCATACAGTTTCTCTTATGTTCCAGACAGCATGCTCTTGGGTTGTCGGAAAAGTCATGGTGTATTTTTCTGTTTTTCTTTTCTCTTCTGTACTTCACTATCTATCCTTGTGGAAACTGCAGGAAGAGCCTGTACTCAGGATATCAAGTTCCTGGCTCAAGAGACTCCAGGCCTCTTCTGGTCTATATAATCATATTTCTATTATTTTCCAAAGCACACATTTCTCCCTAAAAGATTTTAGAAATATTTTTCAATACCTTTGCTTTTCTAAGACAGAGGCTACCTCTCCCTTGCTACCTTCAGTACAAATAGACCTTTTGTCAGAGCGGCCAAGCAGTGAAGAAGCTGCTGTTACAAGTCAGCTTACCAAGGATCACTTGGACGGCATTTTTACAAATACATCCAGGACTGGAATGTTCATTAGAGGATAGCCTAGATTTTCTGCTGCTATCTAGAAACATCACCAGAGAAGTTAAGTGGGACCTGGGGGACAATGCAGAAGTAGCTTAGTGCTAAACAGAAAAATGAGAAGCTAAGTATGCCAGAAATTGATGGTTAGATCACGTCAGCTCCGTGGAATTGATCCATCCCAGCTGCCAGAGCTGGAAGAGGGCTCGCAAGTCATTCAGTCCAATCCACCCACTTTTAAGATGGAAAAATTGAGCCCTGTGAAAATAAAAGGACTTGTCCAATGTTAAAAAATTCAAGATTCCTAAGTTCTAGTGCAGTACTCTTTCCATGACACCACAATTATGAATACTTCAAGGCTGTGAAACAGTAGATGGCTTACAGAGACTACATTTAGTCCACTAACTTAAACTTTTCTTGAGTAAGAAACTTATTTTAAACCACTGTGATTTGGGGAATGATCTGTTATCACAGCATACCCTGCCTGTTCTGAATAATGTATGCGTCTATCGAGATTATCATGTTTTTTCTTGCTTTATGTATTTACCGATATGTTACAATCTTCTGAGGCTGGGTTATTTTTACATTCTTTTTTTTTTATTTTTGCTCATCTTTTTAAAAGTGTTTTAAAATTTTATTCATTCTCGATACATCATTATAGCATACAAAATGAGATTTCCCATTCAGAATACACTATATATTGGCTCAATCAAGCACATTAACATACGTGTTATAGTCAACAAAAATTTTCTATTTCTTGTTTCCTGTATATTTTCCTTTTTTTTTTTCCATCCTTGATTCCCTATCTCTCACCCTCTGCCGTTTCCCACCCTCCTCCCACATTCTCTCTAGTATCCATGGTTGCTTTCTATGACTTTTCTCCCCATTTTATTGATTTGCTAATAAACTTAATTCATCTAAATATTTCCACTAGCAAGCACAGCTGATATATACATATCCATGAACCCAAGTCTGACTTTAGGCATAAACCTCAGGGAGTAGAATGAACATACTATAAAGTAGCACCTCACTGGGGCTATATAGCTTACTGTAGTCATCAAATATACATTTTTTCCTGAAATCTTTTTTTTAAATTAATTAATGTACATTCATCCCCTAGTCATCATCACAGCATACAAAAAGTGGTTTCCCATCCAGAATATACTGCATAGTGGTTTAATCATGTATGTATGTTATCATCAATAATTTTCTATTTCTAGTTTCACATATATATGTGTATGTGTGTATGTATGTACATATGTATGTGTGTATATATATATATATACACCCTATGTCTGACCCTCTGCCCTTTCCCAACCTCTTCTCACACTATCTCTGGTGTCTACAGTTGTAATCCATTCCTTCTCCCCCTCAACACACTTTTTATTGATCACACAATTTCTTAAATAATCTAACTACTTTCAATAGCAAGTTCAGCTGGTAATTTCAAGAAAAGCAGTTTTGAATTGGTAAGGAAATTTTCTTAAAACTTAAAGGCTGGAAACAGGTTAGTATTCTGTTCAAATAGTGGGTACATGAACCTATTGACAGCTCAAGACAGGACAAAAACTCTTAAAATGGACAACAAAGCCTAGAAAAAAAGCAGCAATATTTTAGTCAAAAGTCACAGAATGCTATTTCACCAGTTCAGTCTCATGTACTTAATCTATCTTGTGTTGTGGTTCGATCTTCCCAATTGAATTCTGGGATATAATATAATCAACTCCAGACTTGTTCTTACAATTAAGGAGGCCATTTTCTTAGTTTTTGAACTTTTATTTCTGTGTGACTACGTTTAATTTTCTTGACATAGCACTCCCTTGAGAACTTCTTGGAGATCTGGTCTGGTGCTGGTAAATTCTTTCAGGTTTTGACAATCTGAGAATGTTCTTCTCTTTTCTTCCCATATGAAGGATAATCTTGCCGGGTACAATATTCCCAGTTGCAATTGCTTTTCCCTTAACACTTCGAATATATTTTACCATTCTTTCCTCACTCGTATTGTTTCCGATGAGAGGTCTGCTGTTAGTCTGATGGTATATCCTTTGTAGGTAACTTGCCGTTTCTCTCTTGCCAATCTTAGTATCTTGTCTTTGTCTGTGGTTTTGGTCAGTCTGGCTATAATGTGTCTTGGAGAAGATCTTCTTGGGTTGATTCTATTTGGGGTCCTCTGTATTTCTTGGGAATGAATCTTTGAGTGCCTCTCTAGGTTTGGAAAGTTTTCTTGTAGGATTTCATGGAATAGATTATCAATGCCCTTATGAATCTCTTCGCCTTCTGGGATGCCAGTTATCTGGATGTTTGGACGTTTGATGGTATCTAGTATTTCTCATATATTATTCTCAAAATTTTGGGCAATTTTCTTGGTCTTCATGGTGGATTTTTCTAGGTCAGCAATTTTCTCTGCTACGTCTGAGATTCTATTTTCTGTATGTTCTAGTCTGCTTTTAATACTTTCAAGAGAGATTTTGACTTCCTGTATTATAGTCTTCATCTCTAACAGTTCCATTTGATTCTTTTGTAAAGTGTGTAATTCCTCTTTCAGATCTTGCAAGAATTTCCTCACCTCCCGGAACTCATCAGCTCCTTTTTCCATTCTCTTCTGTAGTTCATTGTCTCTCTTTTCTTCCATCTCCATTAGCTTCGCCATTATGAATGTTCTAAATTATTTATCAGATATTTCCATGATTTCCATTGAACTGTGTGTGGATCAAGGGGTTATTCTTTTCCATTGGAGAAGAGGTATTTTCTTGCTTTCCCATATTTCTTGTGGTCCTGCAGTGATTTCTAATCATCTGATGGAAAATGTGTTTCTTCCCAAACTTCAAGTTCAATGTGAGCGTCCAGGAGCATGCAGAAAAGGAAACAGAGAGAGAAAAAAACAACAGCAACAAAAACAACCAAGAAACAGAGAAAAAGAGGACAAAAAAAGTATAAAAAAAAAACTAGAAAAATGTATTATCTTTTTTAAAAAGCAAAAATTAGAAAACCAAAGCACGCCGTGTGAAATCACTAGTTCTCAGTATCCATGAAGATGTCTTATGTGGCCTGCTCCCTTGCCTCTCTTGGGTTGGGAGAGGGAAAGGGAGTTATAAACAAGACAAAGGGAAAGGAAGGGCTGAAAGCCAAGAGACTGCTTTGCCTTAAAAATTTTTAAGAAGGAAAAATTACCAAAAAATGAGAAGACAGAGACAGAGGTAGAGAGACAAAGACAGAGACAGAGACAGAGACGGAGACAGGAGGCTTGAGAGTCTGCTGCCTACACAAGTTTGTGGGCTGGAGGCTGAATTATCAGTGGAAAATCTTAATTTCCCCTGCTCCACTGAAATCACTAGTTCTCAGTAGTCATGAAGATGTCTTCTCTATCTTTACGTTCTTGAGAAAAATCTCTAGATTATGAAATGATGGTATGTAGATATGATGAATTTGCTATGTGGTATCTTTAATGAACTAATATTTATATTTTGACTCTAGAATCACAGGACCGATTTTTTCTTGTCCTGTCCTTGTGGTATTTTGTTTTTGTTTTTGTGTGTTTTTGTTTGTTTGTTTGTTTGTTTGTTTTTAAAGATACTTTTGCAATAGAGTGTGTGTGCTCACCAGAGTGACAGAAAGCAAGAAATGCCCCTCTGCCCCTGAGTGGTATGGTCACTCTGCAATCCCTTCTCCTCCATTCTCCTCTTGGGATTTTAGGCATGCACATACATACACCCAACATTGTGAATTTCAAGCTGCCTGGCTGGGTCTCAAACTGTGATCTACCACACGGGAGTCCAGAGCCTTAACCACTAAGCCACCTACTGGCGCCCCTTGTCAGTTTTGATATTTGTTTCTACTGGAGTCATTTACTGGCTGACTTCTGTTTTTCTGTTCTCTGTTCTCTGAAACATCTTACATAAGTTCTCCTCTTTGAGTTTGAGCAAAGGGGAATGTAGCATATGAAATAGAAGTGATGTAGGACCAGGTGATTTGGGATCTTGCCGGTCACAATAAGAAGTTTGAATTTTATTCTAAGGACAATAGGAAGCTATTGAAGAATTTAAGATGCTGAGCAGCATCCAGATCTGTTACATGTTTTAAATATATCACTGTATCTCTTATCTGGAGAATGCATTAAGGTGTATTCCATTAAGGATGGAAGTAAAAAGACCCTTCAGAGCACTACTTAAGTAGGCGAGGTAAGAGGTGATGGTCGCTTGGGCTAGGAAGTGTCAGAGGTGGTGGAGGAATGGAATAATCTTGATGTAATATGTATTTTGATATATATTAATTGGACTAGTTATGGGATTGCCCAGAAGAATAAGAAAAAGAAAGAGATTAAAGTCTACTAGAATGACTCCTAGATGTATTTTTCTATGTTTTCCTATGCAGCAATGTGTCATGATTTTTCTGATAACCCAACAGAAATGGCTATTAATGTTCCAGCGAAGATGAAAAGTAAGCAGTTGAAAATAAGTTCAGAACTCAGGTGATACATTGGGGTATCATCTGCACCAATGGCATCTAAAACCATGGAACTGGGTGAGACACCAGGGGAGAGAGGAGAGACAGAGATGATATCCCTGGGCTGATACCTGGAGCATGACAAGTTAAGCCAGTGGGAGGCTGAGCTCATTCTTCAGGGCACTTTAGCTTCCTAGTGTTCCTGTTTCACGATGATTCTCTTAACCACTTGAGCTATGAGCAACTAGAACCTTGTTAGGGTACAACATAGGTACTAATGAATAAAGGACTAAATGGTTCAGTAAAGTACTGTTATTTTTGAGGCAGATGCTTTGAAAACAGCTGGAGCTTTATCAGCAGCTCCCCAGGTCTCTCTACACAATGGCTCCATGGGGAGACTTTGGGTCCTTTCCTCAATGATTTCCTAGCCTAAATGTTCTACTTTGCATCAGGCTGGAATCATATCAGCCACATTTGGGAATCTATCTCATGCTTCATAGAGATGGGGAATTGGGTATAGGATGGCTGCATCTGGTACGGGTCACATATGGGTCCCTGGAGGGAGAGACAGCTTTAAGCAAGTACAAACCTGAAGGTCTGCAATGTCACACCCCTCACCTTGGGCAGGGATTGTTAATCTGTCATAGCATTCTTTCTGCTGATCCTTTGAGTGTTTCCAGCTTTTTCTCAGTTCACAGTGCCCCAGGAGGCTGAATAAAAACAAAAACAAAACCTTTTTTGCCAGTGAAAGAATGGATAGATGCTGGATTAAAGTGTCATGGTGTTTGGGGAGCTCAATGATGTGCTAGTAGCTCAAAAGGAGACAAAGGTCCTTGTCCTGCTGCTGAGGGTAGGTTTGGTCTCTGAAGGGCCACAGGCTAGACAGAGAACCTTGAACAGTACCTTGGTTCCTCATATGTAATTAATGGGCTCTATTAGTGAAAGGTAAATAACATTGATTTCTTTACCTTGAAAAATTATCTCTGGAATATTCATGGAAAGAAAAATAATTTGATGAGTCTAAAATGAAAGAAAGATTTGAAAACGCTACCTATGTCAAGAAGATTCAAAACTGAAGAGCAAATAGTCAAAGTACCATAAGAGGAAATTTTATACAGAGATAAACTTAATTCAGGTTACTAAGCTTGTTATCATTGATTGCCCTATATTCATACAATTACAGTGTTATGTGTTGGTGATAAATTCTTATTAAATTTGAAGCTGATAGACATAATTAACTCACTTAGGGTCAAGTTCCTAAACTAAAAAATATATATATTAAAAAAGTATATTAAGCAATTTAAGCAAACATTTAAGTTCCTTCATCCTTTTTACCTTGCTGTTCCTCTATTTCTGTGTGTGTATGCATGTGCATGTGTGTGTATATGTGTATGTATATATTTTTACACATGCGCATGTATGTGTATATGTGTGTGTATATATTTTTACACATGCGCATGTGTGTGTATATGTGTGTGTATATATTTTTAGACATGGTTTCACTATGTTGTGGTCTTCGTCCTCCCAACTGGGACTACAGACACACACCACTGCACCAGGCTTTTAGGGCAACCAAGGACTCAAACCCAGGCCTTCCATGTGGCTGCAGCCTGCCAAACAGCAGCTTCCAGCACTGTACGCTACTGCATGTGGGCCTGCTACTTCTTTTTTTTTTTTTCTTGGAGAGATTTTCACTGTAGGGCGCGTGCGCTCGCCAGGCAGAGAGAGACATAGAGACAGAAAGCGAGAAATCACCCCCCAGGGGGGATGGTCACACCGCAATCCCTTCTCTTCCATTCTCCTCTCGGGATCTTGGGCACGCACGCACACGCACCCGGCGTGAGTTTTAAGCCACCGGGTCCGGGACACGAACCGTGGTCGACTACGTGGGAGTCCAGCGACATAGCCATTACGCTAACTGCTGGTTCCCCCTGCTACTTCTTTTTAAAAGCAAGTTAGGTTTATAGAAATTCAGTATTGCTAATGCTTGTCTAGCTGGGAGAGCTAGGAAATATCTAGAAATAGGAATGATGGAAAATAAAAGAACAGAATAAAGTAGTTATAAGTAAGTTTCTTGACTTAGGACAAGCACATACTCTCTTACCCTCAAAAAATTCACACCTGAGAAACTGCAAGGTGCTGACCAGGAGATACACTGAAGACAACCATTTGGTGAAGACTAATGTCATAACAGTAGGTACTACCTGTTTCTAAATGTGTGAAAAATGCTTGAGCAGCTTTTCTCATAGTCACACTTCAGCAATGACCACCATCTGTTCAGTACTCAAAGCTAAGTAAGTTCCCTCTCTCACATGGAGCACCACTGTGACCCAAATGACCTTCACAGAGAAATTGTTATTGGTGTCACTTATCTGTCATTTTAAGTAATTTATGCTAACCTTCTTTTAATTTAGAAAATCATATTAAGTCCTTATAAGAAAACAGTAGTAGACCACTGTGGTGGTGCAGTGAGAGCACAGTGCTCCATGATGTGGAAGCCATATGGGAGGTCCTGGGTTCATGTTCTGAGGTCTCCCTGAACCTGCCAGACACATGTGAGCATGCCTGTGACCTGGGCTGGCTGAGGCTGGGGGTGAATCATGTCATGATGACCTTGTTGGGTTGCCTGTTCTCTCTCTGTGTGTCTATCTCTCTGTGTTTCTTTCTGTCTCATGGACTTAAATTGCAGTTGAGTACGTGGGAGTCCAACAACATAACCCCTATGCCATCTGCTATTCCAGAAGGTTAGGACATCAACATATGACTTCTAGGAGGACATAAATATTCATACCTTTGCATCTATGTAAGTATAAGGCTTAATATTTTATCTAATTTTGGCAGCTCATCTTTTCAGCCTGCTCAGATCTCCTTGGGTCCCCATGCCATTATCCAGTACATTGGCTATTCTTCATAGATTTGTGCCATTTATAAAGTTGACTGGTGGGCTACTTGCTCACTTACTGGAGTAACTGTGGCCAGTTAAATAAATAAATATAACTTTAAAACAATAGAAAAGAAAATGGTAGGACCAGCAGGTGGCATGGTGGTTGGGGTGCTGGAATTCCCACATGGCTGGCCATGGTTTGAGTCCCAGACCTGGTGGCTTGCTTGCTCTCTCTCTTTCTCTCTCTCTCTCTCTGTCTTTCTCTGGCAAAAACTCACGGGAAAAATAATATTAACAATAATAATAAAGAAATAATTCTAAAAAAAAGAAAAAAATAAGAAATAAAATGTTAGTGTTCAGTTTTCACATTCCTTTCCCTAAGTCATCTTGTTTTACAGAGAACATGGGAGTCAGAAGTACTTTGATGGTTACCAAGCCCAATGTTCTCAGTATAACAGTGACCCCTCAGCAGCCTCTCAGGTGGGGGCCATTTAAATCTTCTCAGACACCCTCAGGGATGTGCAATGCGCCTCCTCATTAAGGCCATTTTGAACAACTATAGCTGTTAAAAAGTACTTCCTTATATTGAACTGAAATATGTCTTCTTGAAACTTCTACCTATTATATTTAAATTTGTCCTCTGGGGCTAAATAGTATGTTTGCCTCTTTTTCTGCATGAAAGTGTTTTAATGCTTTAAGATAATTATTGCAAATCACCCTAGCCTTTTCTTTCATGGACAAAATATCTTCATTTTTTTCCACTCATCAGAGTGGCTTCACATTCTTACCGTTTTCGTCCAGACTCAGTAAGTCTCACTCAATACTGTTTTGTATTTCTCCTATCTGATGAACACTGTTCTAGGCACTAGGTGAAAAAGAAGTTCTAAATAAGTGCTGAAAATAAGTACTGAAAAAAGGGCAAAATCAGTGTTTACAGAAGTAGAGGCAGAGCACCAATGAAGGGTTGATTCTGAAAGGTTGTGTTCTCAGCAAGTGGCATCTAGAATGTTCTAGATATATCTGCATAGAGCAGTGCCATAACAGGCCTGGTTTGAACACCTTCATTCATTTGGTCGTATTTCTCTACCACAATGTCTTTAGCAATGCAGATTGAAATTACATTATCTTCTTTTGGCAGAGGGTTTTTTGTTTTGTTTTGTTTTTAACTATCGTATAAACAAAAACCAAGAGTCTTTCTCATTTGGAGAGATGTTCAGTTTTATCTTCTCCAATCTATTCTTAGTGCTAATCCAACCGTTTCCCATTATATTAGTCTGTCCTAGCTTCTATAATACAATAAATTGGGTGACTTATAAATATAATAAACTCGGTGGCTTATAAACAACAGACATTTATTTCTTACAGCTCTAGAGGCTGAGAAGTTCAAGACCAAGTCACTGGTAGATTTAGTGTCTGGGGAGGGCTTACTTCTTTATAGGCAGCTGTCTTCTCTCTGTAACCTTGTATGGTAGAAGGGATGAACAATCTCCTATGGTCTGTTATAAGGGCTCAAATGCCATTCTTGAGGGCTCGAGACTAATGACCCAATAACTTCCAAAAGGCCTAATCTCCTAATACCATCACTTTGAAGGTTAGGATTTCTTTTCTTTTTTTTTTTCTTTCCTGAGGGAGATTTTTTCCTGTTGGGTACATGCGCTCTCTGGACAGACAGAGACAGAGAGATAAAAAGCAAGAAATCAACCCCCAGGGGGAATGACCATGCTGCAATCCCTTCTTCTCCATTCTTTTTTGGGGATCTTGGTCATGCATGCACATGCATGTGGCAGAGCATCAATGAGTTTTAAGCTGCTAGGTTCAGGACTTGAACTGCAGTTGAGTACGTGGGAGTCCAGCGACATAACCATTATGCTATCTCCTGTTCCTAAAGGTTAGGACATCAACATTTGAATTCTAGGGGAACACAAACATTCAGACCTTTACATCCATGTAAGTATAAGGCTTAATATTTTATCTAATTTTGTGCAGCTCAGTTTTTCAGCCTGCTCAGATCTCCTTGGGTCCCCATGCCATTATCTAGTACATTAGCTATTCTTTTTTTTTTTTTTTTCCTGGAGCGGTTTTTCTATAGGGTGCATGCACTTGCCAGATAGACAGAGAGAGAAAGAGAGACAGAAAGTGAGAAATCTTCCCCCAGGGAGGATGGCCACGTCACAATCCCTTCTCCTCCATTCTCCTCTCAGGATCTTGGGCACGCACGCACATGCGCCCAGCATGAGTTTTAAGTTACTGGGTCCGGGACACGAACCACAGTTGACTACATGGGAGTCCAGCGACATAGCCATTATGCTAACTGCTGGTCCCTACATTAGCTATTCTTCATAGACTTGTGTCATTTATAAAGTTGGCTGGTGGGCTACTTGCTCACTTACAGGAGTAACTGTGCCCAGGCCCAGTTAGAACAGGAAAATGATGGGAACCAGCAAATGGCATAAAGGTTATGTGGCTGGACTCCCACATAGTCAGCCGTGGTGCAAGTCCTGGACCTGGCACTTAAAACTCACACAGGGCATGTGTGCGTGCATGCTCCAAATCCCAAGAGGACAATGGAAAAGGGATTGTGGTGTGGCCATCCCCACTGGAGGGTGATTTCTCAATTTCTGTTTCTCTGTCTCTTCTGTCTGGCAAGTGTAGACACCCTATGGCAAATCTCTCTCTCTCTCTCTCTCTCTCTCTCTCTCAAAGAAGAAGAAGAAGAAGAAGGAGGAGGAGGAGGAGAAGAAGAGAACAAGGAAATTATGAATATTTCCTATGAAGTCCTCTTTTCTGGTGTGTTCTTGTTAGTCAGTTTTTCTTTCTTTCTTTTTTTTTTGCCAGCCTTAGTCAGCCTGTGCTGAGTCTAGTAAACTGTTACTCAAGCACTCATTTTACTGTCATGTTTACAAAGCTAACAGAAAAGAACCTGTTGAATGTCTTGTTTAATCTATTGCCTCAATATGATCCCCATTTTCCAGTTGAGAGGCCATACAGAAAGAGCAAATGAGGCTGGTCAGGCATGACGTGCAGTGGGGGCACCCTCCCTGGCTCAGTGTTCACCACCTTTCTCCTTAAGTGTCTGAAACCCCTCAGTTAGAGAAAGAACATCCCAGCAGGGGCAGTGGGTTCTTTCCAATATAGCCCTGATTTATTGACCAACTCTAGTTCCATCAAAGTCACCCTTCCACTTTGAAACCAACCCTGCCAACTTTTGCTGTTTATCAAACCTTCGTCTTTATTCATGTTTCTGTAAATTAGCCCGTTGTTCCACCCACCCGAAATGCTGCTCTTCCTCCTCTTTGTCCATTTGATTTTAAAGACACAGTTAAAACATCTTCTTTTCGGGCCCAGCAGGTGGCATAGTGGATAAGGGTGCAGGACTCCCACATGGCCAACTACAGGTTGAATCCTGGACCTGCCGGCTTGCTTTCTCACTTTCCCTTTTTCTCTCTCACTCTGTCCATCTCTGTTCAAGTTAAAATAAATAAATAAAGTTAAATGAAATAATTCTTTAAAAAATCCCCTTTTCATGGAAAATGTGCTTGACTCTCGCTTCTGTGCTTTTCTAACACTCTGCACATGCACTCGGTACGCTGGACTACAGTGACTCACATGTCTGTTTCTCCTACTGGACCCACCATGGAAAAGTTATTCATGGTCAGAGACTATCATGGTGCCTGATATGTTAGAGGATCTTAATAAACTTTTGTTGAATTTTATTGTAGAACTCTCTTATGGACTGGCTCTGGGTACCTATCCAATTTGCGAATCCACAGTCTCTCATTTCAGGCAAAGTGGTTCTGTTTTGCTATCTTCTTTATATTATGCTTTAAACGTTCCTGAGAACTTCATCCCTACATGTTCTCAGGGTGAATGGATGGGATTGCTCTGGCTCTGGAGATTACCACCACTGAATGCCATTTTACTGTCCCTTCCCTCAGGTCTCAGTTACCTCCTAGAGGCACCATTACACAAGCTGAGAGCCAGCAGATTTGAAATCTAAAGACTGAGGTTTAAATCCTGGCTCTAACTCTGCCTAGATATGTGACCTTGAGAAAGTAAATTTACTGAACTTGCAATTTTAGGGCTACCCTTCCAATTTTTATTATTACTCTTAAGTCTGTCTGCTATCATTTCTAATCTGAAGGCTGTCTTCCTTGGCTAAGAATTCAAAAACCAAATATATTGTATTTCCCCACCTTTGGGGGTCATGACTCCATTGATCTCATTGCTCAGCTGCTGGAGTTCTGTTCCATGTGCCGCCTGGTGAGAGCCCCGGGTGACCTATTCTTGCAATTCCCAGCCCTTCCACAGGGCCACTGCCTCCTGTCTCTTGCTGTGTCATTCCGCTCACCACCTGGACTTTCAGCATACTCAGGACACCATACACTCCACCTGTTGAACAAACTTTTCAAATATCAGAGCTATAGCTTCTCCGTGTCTGCTCAGCAGAAATTATGGTCTATATGTAGGTCGACATGATGCTGCTGTCATTTGCCTTGGGATACAAAGGTTTCACAGCAGAGCAAGACAAAGCAGCTAATATGAATTTTCTCCTACAGTTAAGGAAACTGGGGCAAAAAATAGTGAAGTCACTTGCCCACTGTTATCAGACTTTTTAAAATTTTACTTTATCTTTATTATTATTATTTAGTTTGCTCTAGGGCACATGCACTCACCAGAGTGCACTAGAGAGACAGAGAGACAGAGAGAAAGAAAGAAAGAAAGTGAGAAAGCAAGCCTCCAGGTCTGGGACTCAAACTGCAGTCAGCCATATGAGAGTCCAGTGCCTTAACCACCATGCCATGGTTGGTCCCAGTGTTACCATACTTCTTCTTTCTTTTCTTTGAAATTTTTTTGCTATAGGGAGTGCATGCTTGCCAGAGAGATTGAGACAGAGAGACAGAAAGCAAAAAATCACCCCGTGGGAGGATGGCTATGCTACAATCTCTTCTCCTCCATTCTCCTCTCAGAACTTTGGGCATACATGGACATGCATCCCGTATGAGTTTCAAGCGGCCATGTCTGGACTCAAACCACAGTCAACCATGTGGCAGTCTAGTGCCTTAATGACTGTGCCACCTGCTGGCCCCATTACCACCCTTTTAAGCAATGGAGTCAGGGCTAAAACTCAGATGTTCTGATACCTTACCTAGTGGTGTGTCAACATACTGAAAGAGCAGGAACAAGGTCTCAATAATTTCTGTATTCTTTCTCAAACATACTATGGTTCACTCATAATATGTGCTCAATTCATCTGCCAGTTAATTGAAAAATGTGCATTATTTAGAAACTGGGTAGTTTTGGGAATACTTTTGACCGGAATTTAAACATTTCAATAGAAAGGAAAAAAAGGAATAAACATGTGATGAGGACTAATCTCAGTTTTTATTTTTTTTCCTTTCTTTGCCAGCCCTCTAAAATTGATATGAAAGTTCTAATTTGCTGGAACGTGGCCAGAAAATGGACACTATAAAAACAGAAAATAATTCATTAGTGAGAGTATTGTAAGATAATAATTAAGTGTTGACAATGAAGAGGAAGGTATTTCTTAAAAACTGTCATTTGGGGCAAAATTTCTCAAACCATTTTGACTTTTTCACCCTGCTCATATCACTTTCAAATCAATTGCCCAGTAAAATGTCAACGTAGCATTATGAACAGTATAATCCCTTTAACATTGCTCTCATCTCTGTATTTGCCTCTGTGTCGCTTACCATTCTTTTACACAATAAAAGCCTCAAATTAATAAAGTGCTTTCTCCTAGAAAATCAAAATGCTTTTTCCATGCTACCATCTAATTAATTCTCAAAGCCTTCCTCTGTGAGGTGGGTGTGTGGTGGGAAAAAGAATTATTCTTTCCTCTTATGACACATAGAAAACAGGTTTGAAGCGTAGATCATTTCCATCCGCAGTGGGACTTGATGCTAATTCAGTTCAGCTCAGTCAGGGTTGTGCACTAGGTTCTTCTAGTCTACCCAGTGTTTCCAACAGAATCAAGCTCTCGGGCTCATTCATTCAATAAATTGGCACATAATTACTGGGTGATCTTTGTAGGTCAGCCCCAGTTCTAGACCCGGGGCATATCGTAGTGAGCAGGAGAGGAAAAACCCCTTGCCTAATGACACTTAAATTCTTCTAGAGGATGAAAGACAACAAATGTAGTCAATAGGTACATAGTGCAGTACATCAGAAGGATATAAATGCTCTGAAAGGCAAATAAATCTGTAATAGCCGAACACAGTTCGAGTCCTGGACCTGGTG
This sequence comes from Tupaia belangeri chinensis, assembly GCF_000334495.1. Lineage (NCBI taxonomy): Eukaryota > Metazoa > Chordata > Mammalia > Scandentia > Tupaiidae > Tupaia > Tupaia belangeri. The sequence continues at coordinate 8,621,718 of NW_006159534.1, read as the reverse complement.
CCTTAGAAAACCCATGGGGAGTGTGTGTGTGTGTGTGTGTGTGTGTGTGTGTGTGTGTGTGACCAAAATCATAGGAGGAGAATGGAAGAGAGAGATTACAGAGTTGCCATCCCCCCTGGGAGGGATTTCTCACTTTTCCTCTCACTGTTTCTCTCTCCCTCTGGTGAACGCATGTGCTCTATAGAAAAACCTTTTAAAAAAAGGAAGGAAGAGGGATGCAAGAAGTGTACATAGTTTTATATCTAGTAGCTACAGTAGGCCTCTCTGGGATGGTGCCATTTGAGCAATGAATGTATGGACGAGGGGGAGCAATGTTTGAAGGAGAAGCATTCCAGGCAGGGGATAGCTAGTACAAACGTCCTTAGGTGGCAGCCCGCCTGGAAGGTTTATAGAATCCAGGATGGCAGGGTAGTTGGAACAGAGAGTAAGGAGAGCAGCGTGAATCGACGTCAGAAGTGGCAACAGAGTGTTCACATAGGACCTTGCTGTCATATTGAAGAGTCTTTCACTTTGAGTGACATGGAGTGTCCTGGAGGAGTTTAAGTAGAGAAAGTACACTTCGGCTGCCATATGCTAGCAATACACATATAATAGATGGGAAGGAAGGGAAACAGAGAAACCAGTTAGGAGGCCATTGTCTTCACCAGGAGAGATTAATTAGGGCTCGAAGCAGAGAGGCAGCAGAAGTGAGGGTGAGAAGCGACCATATTCTGGATATATTTGTTCACGCAGAACCAACAGGGTTGGCTGACTGGACTGGATGTGAACTGTGGGGGGAAAAGGGAGGAATTTCATCTTCTGATCTGCACTGGAAACTCCTTGAGGACAGAAGTCATGTATTATATTTCTTTCTACTTTTTACAGAAGCAGAATATTTCATGTATAATAAGCAAATATTTGTTGAGTGGAAGGAGGAATAAAAGCAAAATCACATCAGAGGTTCATAATATGGATTGCCTGTACCCTAATGATTTGTAAAACTGGAGACTATTTTCAGTATTTCAACACTCTAAATAAAATTCAACATTAAAATAAAATTCCCCAAGACTGATAAAGCTAAAAAAAAAAAATACTGAAAACCTTTACATTTCTTTGTTTGGGCTGGAATTACATTACTTTTTAAGGCCTTCTACCTGCTATACGGAGGTTCTACCATTTGTCAAATAGATGTATTATTACATTTTACAATTTAATTCACTTAACACAAGTATTTTTAAAAAATAGGGCTCATAAGGAAAATAGTAAAATAGAATTTGGCTGATAATTGGAATCACATATTTATATGATTTTGAAACAATGAAACAAAATTAAGTATCCTTTTTTATTCTTCTTTGCTTGCTTTCAAAACAGAAAGGTCACCATTATATAGGAGGAAAGTACAAAAAAGGAAAATTTTAAAATGTACGCTCTAAGATCCAGATGGGTTTTGAGAGATCTAGGCTAATTCTTCAGTTTATATTAGAAAAATATGAGTCCTAGAAACATTAGTTCAGGTGATGGATATAATTTTGTTTCCAACACACAGAACACAAATTATAAACTGTCTGCTGAGGCATAAAAATAACAAAAGAAAAAAATGTTAAAATATGCTATTACTTGAAACTTCCTTCTTGATATTTGCCTGGTAACAGTAACTAGCCATAAGCAACCCTGAGCCATAACTGCCCAAAGAGTGAGAGTTAGGTGTGTAGAAGGTGATGGGGTATGAGAGGTGAGAGAGAGAATGGAATGAGAGGCATCTTGGCAAGAGAACTCCAGATTGCTTTAAAGCTCATACTGTTGCTAGGAGACATTTGCACATAACCGTTTCATAGGGCTTTAGAGTCACCTAGAGGTATATTTCAGTCCAGGCTCTGATATTTAGAAGGTACAAATGATTTATGGTTAAGTTTCCTAACCATCATACAGGTATTACAAGATAAGTTTTGTGAGAAATAGTAAGATTACTTTTAATTTGCTAGAGGGTGCATGTGCTTGCTGGGAGAGGGGTAGAGATAGTGAGACAGCACCCCCAATGAAGGATGGTCATGTCACAATCCTTTCTCCTCCATTTCTCCCTCCTTTTGAAATCTGGGGCACACACATGTGCCCAGTGTTTTCCTCAATCCTCTGAGTTCTGGACTATAGTCATGCAGTTGGCCATGTGGGATCAAACCACCTTAACCACCCATGCCACAGGCTGCCCAGAGACTCCTTTAAATATGTTTGAAGAGCACAGGAATTCAGTAAGTGGTAGTTTTGCTACTAGTTAATTGTCCTAATGGGTTTCAGCATATTTTGCTTTGGTGCCTTATTAAAAACCCCCTTTCCCATCATCTCCACAGGTGGATATCCTATCAGCCCTTGGAGAGCCCAGTTTGAATGTCATCCTTTCTTTAGTCAGCTCCTGTACCATCTATCATTCTTTTTTGCATGTACATGTGGCTATTAGTTTCAAAATTTTCTCTAAGTTGGATTTCTTGAGAAATGGTGAAAAGAACCTGGCAGTCTTGAATGTGAGTTATACCAGCCACTCAGTCATGGGACTAGAACCACCATGAGTATAATAGGATAAGGGATAAGTGAATAAGAACACATGCAATTGTGAATAAAGCTAGGAAAGTTATTTTTCAGAAGGGAGAACTGACCGAGCTCAGAAAAATCACTCCCAGACCATTTGAGACCCTTGTATGGATGGCAAACCAGCTGTGGGAGCCCGTGAGTGGGAGCTGATAGGAAATTTAATGGAAAGCTATTGTCTTTGCATGACCATTGCCTCTTTGGTTCTTGTTAAGGCTCTTGTGTAAATGTGAAGCTACTGTTGGTCAACTGGGCTGGAAATTTGGGAGAGGATTGGGTGTGAAGTGGGAGAAGGCAGGATATGCACACAAAAACCTCTCCCCCCCCCCCACCCCCGGACTCTGCATGTCATTACATCTGTGGTTTGAATACGTCCTCCCAACCTCAGGTGTGGAGACTGGTGCTGGTTATTAAGAATTAATAAGGAATTAATTAATGAGGAATTATTTAACCTATGGTATTAAAAGATGGAGCCCTGGAAGGCAAATGAGGTCTTCAGGGTAGGGCCCCATGATTGAATCCTGGTGTTTCATAAGAAGAGGGGAAGACTGGAGTAGATGAACAGTCAATGGGCATAGACGAGCATGTTCTTATCTCTTGCCTTATGACTGGTGCCATCTTGGGACCGCAGAGTCCCCACCAGCAAGAACATCCTCACCAGACATGCCTTGGACCTCTAAAAATTTGAGCTTAATAAACCTGTATTCATAAATTACTCAGACTCAGGTATTTCTGTTATTAACAACATAGTGGACTAAAGCATCATCAAACTACAAAGATTTTCAGAAAAAACAATTAGTGCCTTTGCATTGTTTCCCAAATCTCATACAAATTTCCCTCTTTGGCCAATTCTATTTACACGCATACAGTTAGGGAGATCCCGAGAACTATTGTTCCAACTAATCAAACTGACATAGTACAAACTTTGACTTAGTGGTTCTGTTGGTTGTATTGGACAGTTTATCAACATTTCTGTCCTTACTGGTTGTATATATGAAAGAAGAGAAAACAGTTATAACTATGTCTGTAGGATTGTTAAGGGTTAAACAAGATGATAATGCAATAAATCAATCATAAAATAACTTAGCAGGTTGCTGACCCATCCATTCATTTTGTAAATATGTTTATTGTGCATCTGCTGTGAGCCAGGGACTATATTATGCCTGGGATACACAGCAGGGAACTGCATAGACAATGTCCCTGCTATCATGAAGTGGAATCAGACATGAAATAGGTATTCACGTGGTAATGTTAAGTAGGCAGTTGGATTTTAGGGGATAAGTCCAGGTTAAAGGCATATATTTGGAAATCATTAGTATTTAGGTAGCATTGAAAGGTATGAGCCTGAATTAGCTCACTTAAGTAATGCACATGAATTGAGAGAAGCAGCAGCTTAAAGACTACGGTCAGAGGTATCCCGGAATCAGGGGGCTAAAAAAGATAGAGGAACAAGCAATGAGATTAAGAAAAAGCAGCCAGTAATGTAGAAAGAGAAACGAAATAGAGTAGTGTCTAGATAATCAAATGGAGAAAGCTTCTGAGAAAGGTGAGGGGGGGATCAATCTTAACTTCTGTTGAAAAGTCACTTCTTATGGTGATTGAGGCTGCACCACAGTTTAAGTGACACAGAGGGAACTGCTAGAATGGAATGGGTTCAAGAATGACTGGGAAGAGAAGTTCTAGTGTGAAGTGGGAAAATAGGGTGGTAATGTGAACTGTGTCAAGGGAGGTTTTATCTATGCAGTCACGTGCTGGGTAGTGACATTTGGTCAAAGGTGGATGGCGGATGTGACGGAGGGGCAGTGGGCTAGCCCATTTAGCCTAGTGCAATAGGCTATCCCATCGAGGTCTGTGTAAGTAACACTATGATGTTAGTACAATGACCCATCACCTAACGAAGCATTTCTCAGAGTTTATCTCCCCATTAAGTGACGCACGACTGTGTGTGTGTTTAAATTGGTTCTAGTCTATCTGCTAGTTTGCCGATGGGAATGCTCCATCAGTTCTGGGCTCCCTATGAGGCTAGGGGAGAACCTCTACCTAGAGATGTAAAGGAGAAAGCCTGCTTCCTTCAGGTAGTCCCTCTGAGAGGAGAAATGGCCGAACGGAGTGGATGTGCCCAGTTATTCTTTCTAAAGGTATTAACCCAAGTCATGTCAACTTCTCAGCAGCAGAGTGAGCAAAGGGTCAAGGGAGGGTTACAGGGAGAGAAGTAGGTTTCAGCTAGAATAAGAATGTGCAGGAAATAGAGGGAGTTTTACTGAGGAAGATAATAAATTCCAGAGGGCACAGTGGAAAGATTTGGAAAAAGAGGGAAGAGCAAGAGTGGGTCAGACAAGGGCCTACTAAAGTAGCTTGGGACCTGATCTTTGTCCTTTAGTATTTAGAACACGGGAAGGTTAAATATTTGTCCCTTGAGTGAAACTTGATGGTTTGGGTGGGGCTGGGGAAATTCACTGTCTCACAGGGCCCTTATTTGAACAGCAGTCCAGACCAGGCTGGGGTCAGGCCTGCTGAGATTAAGGGGTTGAGGAGGGGCTTGCCTCCCCCTCCCCACACCTGGCCCAGCAAAGGGAGGAAATCTACCTCAAATGTTTACAGCTTCCCAAACCTGCCCCTGACAGCTGGAGACACGCGTTTCTGTACTGTCACAGAGACAAAGGTGATTTTTCTCCACGTTCTAGTCATTAAGGAAAAATTAGTGGTAGCAAACTGAAGAATAGATGGGCGGTAGTGGGGGAGGGGATCAGCACTCCAGACCCTCTTCGAAATTGCAAGAATAAAGTTCCCCTGTGCATCTTCTGTTTAAAGGAGAAGAGTCGGCCATGGGGGGAGGGTGTTCCTTCAGTTTCGCAGGTGGCAAGAATTTCACCTCGGGTTGGCAGCCTCCAAATCGTTTCCTATTTCTCCAACTTCAGAGGAAGCTGTGAAAGCCGCAGGCAGTCGAGGATGAATGATTCATTCGGTCCTGGCCATTCCTTTCACTCCTAGGATGTCTCAATAGCTTTCCACTTTGTTATTTAACCGTAACAGTATCCATCCTCTTCCCTCAGACTGTCAGCGGAGTCGCCTGCACGTGATACAACCTGCGGGCTGCCTGGGGCCCCATCCCTCCTACCATCCTCCCACCCGCCCACCCACCCATAGCCGAAGCCCTTCCTCCCTTTCCGGCTTACACTCGGCGTTAAGCTCGGATCTCCAGGCCTTCGCGGGCGCGCACACCCGGCGGGCGGGGTATGCAGAGCGTGGGCTGGCAGCGCCGGGGGC